>NW_014577169.1:250525-267517 GCF_000485595.1 Priapulus caudatus | reverse complement strand
CACACACACACACACACACACACACACACACACACACACACACACACACACACACACACACACACACACACACACACACACACACACACACACACACACATATATATATATATATGTATAATGTATATTGCGATCAATTTCATCAGGAGTAGATAAAGGGAAGGGATTCCCTTTATCTACTCCTGATTTCATGGATCACTGTTATTTAGGAATTGATGAAATTAGAATGTAATTGAATTAATTCTCGTGTTTGCAAAGCATACTGGAAGTATCGTTGAGCAAATAGTGCAGAAAACTAATATTGTAGTCCACATATTGCGCTGATGCCATCATCTATTGAACTTCAATTGATCGTTTGTTGCAAACTCTTAGTTTGCCTTGCCCGGTCTTGCCAATCAACTACAGGGTGTTTCAGGTTTTACGCGCATCTGTGACATCACGCATTGTCATGGCATGCTGCTGACCATCGAGTTTCGTCTGCCCTTTTATGGGTATATATACGTGCCAGGCGCAGATCGAAGTCCGCACTGCAGCGTGTATGGCCACGGAAAGCTCAAGCAGACTTTCTTTATTCCATTTACGTTTTGCGGAATGAAAAGGGTGAGCACAATAGATATGGGGTTGGTACTAAAAGACGTACGAAATGTTGATGAATTGACTTGCGCACGTGGTGTGCAGGATGGGGTGTAGCAAATTTTGTCACAAAACTATGTTACAGGCAGACTAGTGATCGGAATTTGGTGACAGGAAAATTGTTCACATAAGCAAACCTCGATATGCTACTGCTTCCTCCTTCCTTCCTGCTTCTCTTCCAGCACATTCCCTCCTAATAATGTACCTCCTCCCTCCGTCGCCTCCACTTCCCCCTCCTCTGTTCTCCTTTACAATCTTCATCTACAAGCCTTTTCCTCCTCCACCATTCTACCTTCCTACCGTGCGTAATCAGATCCCTCCTCTTGTATATTCTCCCCATCTTCTCCTTCTACGCTACCCTCCTCCCTCCTACTCTACCCTCCTCCCTCATTTTCTACCTCCTCACATTTCCTGTGCTAAGTCATTCCTCATTCTCCTATACTTGCTTCCACATTCTCCACCAATTTTGCTTTCTTTCTTCAGCTTTTCCGCGTCCTATCCTGCTTCTCACACGCTTTCTTCCATTTCCAAACTCTTCTCTATAATTATGCTGTCCTCCATCCAGATTTACCGCATTCTTCGCCCTATCTTTCTCATTCTTCTCATTCTACGCTCCTCCTCTGCCGCCTTCTCGATTTTCGTTACCGGAATTTACCGAGCTCTACTCTTGAGAAGGTTTACTATTTGTGACTACTTTTCCTGTTACTAATTTTCCGTATGATCAATGTTCATGTGAAAAATTTGTCTGTAACCAGTCTTCCGTGTGGCCAATTTTCCTGTTTTAAATTTTTCGGTGCTTAGGTTTCCTGTGACCAGTTTTCTGTGACTAATTTTCCGGATTCCGCAGGACGGATACATATTCAGAGCAGCTTTAGTGGCATTGCTTCTCCTGCTGCTGTATGAGCATTTTGTAATGGTTTCTAATTCACGTCATTGTCTAGCCAGGCCTTATACTTCTGCCGCCCTGCAGTCTCCTGCCTCAGTTCTTACTCCTCCTGTTGCCACCCTACATAATCTCTGCACACACTTGTTGCCTGCTTACACACATGCTGCCTCCCTGCACACACTTACTGCCTGCTTACACACATGCTGCCTCCCTGCACACACATGCTGCCTCCCTGCACTCATGCTGCCTGCTTACACTCATGCTGCCTCCCTGCACACACATGCTGCCTCCCTGCACACACTTGCTGCCTGCTTACACTCATGCTGCCTCCCTGCACACACATGCTGCCTCCCTGCACACACTTGCTGCCTGCTTACACACGCATGCTGCCTCCCTGCACACACATGCTGCCTCCCTGCACATATGCTGCCTCCCTGCATAAATATACTCCCGCTGCTTCCCCCACATACAATTTCTGCTTCCATGTACACTCCGGCTGTATAAAAACGTTTATAGTACCACCATTGCGTCAGCAATCTCATGAACTTCAATCCGAAAGCGATCAGAATGTATGATCTTATTTCGTTATTTCGATTCGAACTACAGGCTGATGTCTATGGAAAGTACATCAGAGTGTGGGATTTGTTGGTTATCGAGTGGACACCATATTCACACAAGTTTAATCTACCAAGTGTCGACTTCGAAGTGGAATGTCATCTACCGATGGGATACCCCTTAGATTAGTAAGCATACCATTGACGTTTGCTGGTCGAAGTAAAATTTACGAAGTAAAATAAACGAAGTAAAATTTACGTCGGGCGGATACTGGGCATTAGACAACGCAAAATAACAGAGATAGCGAGACTTAGAATAACGAAAAACCCTATGCGTTCATAATTATTAATTAACGATACGCGGGTATGTTAATATTGGATTTGTCTGTGTTTTTTACGACAGCAACCAGAAAGCGGCATCCGAATGTGCACGTTTCTTCAACTCGAAGAATTTTCTGCCAGGTAATGCGATCTAACCGTGTACTTGAATCAAGTCCCTGTAGCCACGCGTGTAATTTGCCTGCGGTACTGATCTCAGTGAACATGTCAAGCACAGTCTCACGCTCATCATCGCCGTTACGTTACGGTAAACCACAGCGTTAAGGGAAGCAATGTTCCCAATCGGAATCAATTTTCCCCCACCACATGAAATAGAAAAAAGACGCGAGTTAGCTTCTTATAACCTTCATTTGCTTATAACCTATATTAACCTTTATTTGCCTAACGTTTACATATACAGCATATAAATTTACTTGATCTCTTATTTGTAGAAAACGTCTATTATACATACAAAAAAACGATGAAACTAAATTAATCCGTAATTAAGAGATAGTATAGCTATTTTGTGTTTTACCCACTGAAGGGAAGCGGTGTAACGAGTGAATGGTCGGTGGTAGAGAGTGGGGAGGGTGACAATTATGTCAATGAGACCCGGTGGAGGAGTCTCTTTACTACTCTGACGAGGGTTGCATCTGAGCTACTGTTTAGTAAACATGACATGGACCGCCACCAAATTATACGTGATATATTACGTGATTGTATCGAGTCAGATTGACTCTTAATTAATTAAAACGTTTAAACTTAAAAAAGATGTCCCCATTGGATGGAGCTGCCTGGATACGATACAATGTCTTGGCGGAGATGGTGCACAATGCCAGGACGTCGGTTATGGACAACGGACGTGTGGTTGCATAACAGGATACGAGGTCATAAGATTGGCATACAACAGACATACTTACGATAAATACGGACCACGTCATGGCGCCTACCAATTAGAATGTAGGCCGGGTAAGTGAACAATTTATAGCTGCAACGTACAACGGTTCTGCACACATCCGGATTAAAAATAGTTTCACGGAGATCCAATCCTCATCAGGAATCATTATTACGGTTATCAATCCTATTATTGAACGATGAGGAAGAATCGATCGATTAAAAAGCCGAGCAAGAATGATGCACATAAATATTCATACAATAAACTTCAAACGTAATTGCAAACTATTACGTACGCCTACGATTGTAAAGTGGTTATTATAGCTAACCTGCTGGTTATTTGCCAGCGATCTAGCACATATTATAAAGTCTTGGGGTAAACATGCTTTCAGTTAAAGCTAGAGATTCCTCTGCGAAATAAATGTTGTCGCGTCATTGCCAAAATGGCCGTAAACAGTGATCACACACAGCCATATAATCTGTGGTAATTAATATTTCAGTTACAACCTCTGCCACTGTATGTGAGGACACATGTGCGGAGATCACTTGCCCGGTTGGTCAAACGTGTTACTCGAATGTTTGTGCTGGCACGTGTTTACTCGACGCAGATTGCACGGACGCAGCTGCACCAGTGTGCTGCAATGGTATTTGTGTCGCATGTCAAGATGACGACCATTGTACCGATTCTGATTTACCTGCGTGTGTTGATGGCACGTGTGTCGCATGTGCAACTAACACGCACTGCAGCATGAATGCAGCACCACCAGTATGCTGCAACGGTGTGTGTGTCGCATGTCAAGATGACGACGATTGTACCGATTCTGATTTACCTGCGTGTGTTAATGGCATGTGTATCGCATGTTCAACTAACACGCACTGCAGCATGAATGCAGCAACACCAGTATGCTGCAACGGTGTGTGTGTTACGTGTCAAAATGATGCAGAATGTACGGCGATTAATGCGAACTTACCGGCCTGCACTAGCGGAACATGTGAGCAGTGTAACATGGATTCGCACTGCGTCAACGTCGTTGGACTTCCTAGATGTGTGAACAAAGTCTGCGTCGAGTGCATCATAGACACAGACTGTGGCGCCGGGGAAATATGCGACGATAATCTCATGTGTGTTGTTGGTTGCACAGACGCATCGTGCATGGCTATGGATCCGAACTCATACTGTCCGGATGGTATTGCATGTGCATGTCATCCCATATTCACTGAAGTTAACGGAGTCTGTACAGGTACGTAAATTATACGACCTATAAGTGACTGTATTCACCCATAGTCTTTACAAAATTACAAATTCCCTGATAGGCATTGTACATAATTTATCATCAGGGGCGTAGCAAACCCATTTTTCGTGGAGGTGCAAAGCCACGTGCAGGCTGCGTTCTGGGCAGGTGACCGTGGTCAATTCGCCATTGACCATGCGAAACTATAAAAATTTCTCTGGGGGGGGGGGGCAGCTGCCTCGTACCTCCGCTAGCTACTATGATGTATTAGTCGTTGATATATATGCTCATTTTAGCGGAATATAATTATGTAAGAGTATCAAGAAATATATATAGCACTAGCTAAACTAACCAAAGGGCAATCATGGGCCATTACTGCCAAATAGATGCAGGTAATTCTGTTCTAAGCAAAATACAGTGGCTGGATATAATGAGTTGTCGAAACAATTAATGTGGGCCTGTTTGAGACCGATCCGTCTGATCTCTGGATCACTTGATCCCGCTCTGGCTAAAATAAATGCAAATGTGCTTGCATGTGTCAATGCTGTGACCCCTCACCGGAGCAGCAGGGCCGTAGCTAGCGAAGAGGGGGGCATGGGGGGCTTTACGAACGTCCGTTCGCTATTCCCTCCGCTATCTTCTCCGCTATCTCCCGAGTTGTCCGCTAAATAACGGAGGACGCGTTTCACGAACCTCCGTTCGCTATTCCCTCCGCTATTTTTCCCGCTATCTCCCGAATTGTCCGCTAAATAGCAGAGGACGCGTTTCACGAACCTCCGTTCGCTAAAGTCGCTCGCTATTAACCGCATGTTAGCTCCCGAGGATAGTTAGTATAACTAGCGACAAACAGTGATTCCTATTCCGCCATATTGGATCCCCTTCGAACCCAGCACGCCAGGAGGAACAAATCAAGCGGATCGAGTTCAGTGGATATCCGACTAATCAGACATGTGGCTCGAACGATCCGGACCATATGATCAGTCTAAACAAACACGCCCAATTATTCACATATAGGTGTAATTCAATTACCAATTGAGGGCGCTAACATGATATAGACATCAGGATTAAATATGCATGACACAAAAAAATAATTAAAAATGCTTAAAATGCTTCAGTGTATACTACAACATGCACTTTACTCATTCTATAAAGCATCGCTGGTAATATTGGAATCGGTGGTTGCTATATATAGTGAGTGCCCTCCGCAGTGTAGCTCAGACCAGTCGCTGCAAATATGACACTGCACGTTACGCTTGGTCGTTGTCTTTGCAGTATGCCTTGCATGACCTATACTGTCAGATATGGGTGAGATATGCAAACGAGTGTCCCCGCCTATTTTAATGGGTTCTGACGAGTGACTCATCTCCTGGAAAATTACAGAAAAAACGTAAAATCACGCTAAAAGAAAAGCATTCATCACGTATATCATGCATATATATATATATATTTCTTAATCCCACCATATGTAGACATCGGGTGTAAAAAACCGGCCGTTATGTAGACAAATTTGTTAGGTAGACATATTTGCTGTCTACCTAATGTTTAGCATGCTATAACTTCGTTTTCGTCATGAAATTTATAATTATGTCGTGTTTATCTAGTAGAGGTGTCCTCGTTCTATTGACCTGTAACATTTTAAAATATGATAAAGCTTAAATGTGTTGTTAAGAATACATTTTCTAAAAGTGTCATATATACGTCCGTATGGAAAATCAGTCTTTAAGTAGACAGTCAGTAGCTTTAAGTGCTTTAGGTAGACAGACTTAAGTAGACATATATGTGTATATCTATCTTTGAATAGTTTTAACAAATATCTGTCTATACCCCCTAAACGCACTAATATAGATGTACTATTTCCAGAAATTGCATTTGTGTTACTGTGCAGTACTTTAGATATATTAGCGTATGGAAAATGTCTACGTATAACACTAGTTTTCGGTACTGTCCACCTATGGTTGGATTAAGAGTTATATATATATAATGCGGATGTATATATCGTGTGCGAGTATAATATGCATGCATGAGAGTATACATAATGTGCATGCGTATAGTCACTATCACTTATTAATGACATAATAATGTACTAAATTTGATTTCAGCATAAATGTCTCAGATAAAATGTTTTATTGACTATCTATGGAACTAAATGATTGCCAATACATCAAAATCCTTTCATCTGCTTGTACGTGACGGTGCAAGTACCCACGCTGGAGATGTTGTAGCTGTAAATCGGTTCACTATAATATATCGCTTCACCTTTTGTTTTAGCACCAGGTAATAATCTGTGTAACACTGCTTTGATCCCACCTGGATTCCCCAATGCGGGAGAACCCCTACCCAACTGCAAACGAGGGGATGTGAGTAATCAGAGTTGCCAAAAAGGTGACACCATTGGGACGTACGAGTGTAACTGCTCGAAAAATGACGAATGTGGTAAGACACTATATATCATTCTGTTCTATTCACATCCAGCGTACGCTTTGTGGTTCCTACCTTCATTATCGTAGTTTCCTGCATACCGTCAGCTGATACCTCCGAGAAGAGCTACGTTACTTACTCGTTTATCCATCCATATATCTATCAATCCATGCATGCATTCATCCACCCATCCATTCATCCATCCATCCATTCATCCATCCATCCATCAATCCAACCATCCATCCAGCCATCCATCCATCTATCCATTTATTCATTCATCCATCCATCCATCCATCCCACTATCCATCCATCCATCCATTCATTTATTCATCCATCCATCCATCCATCCATCCATCCATCCATCCATCCATCCATCTATCCATCTATCCATCCATCCACCCATCCATTCATACATTTATTCATTCATCCATTCATAACGCAACACCTGTTATACCGCTAGGGGCGCTGTACGCCACAAGGTGGCGCTGTTGAATTGGCACAATATCAGAAAATCCTCAGGACCTCATGTCTTACGCGTGTGGAAAGTTTCAAAATTCTAACTAAAAAAGCCCAATCCATGTGCTTCTCCGCCTTGTTTCATTATTGTTATTGTTTCATTCATTATCTGAATTTTCAGGGACGAAAATCAGCTGCGCCAACGATGGCTGTACGGGCATACCGACACTGGAGGTTTTCTTTACGTGTACCGAAGTAATCGATGGCGATCGGACAACAATAACGTGCACACCAACCTTTCTCCCTTAAATATTAATATTAAATATTTTCTTCATTGCGCATGTTTGTGATGTGACAAAATGTAGAGCCGCAATTATGCATAACGTAATATGATCCACTTAGAAATAAAGGAAAATTTATATTGGATATTATCAGGAGTGAATAATAGAGATTATTAGATCTCTATTATTCACTCCTGATATTATGATATTGATGTCGACTATGCATTACAGTTATATGTACAACCTAATCTCATCTACTGAAACCAAAGGCTCTGACTATGGCTAGGTTTTTACATCAGTGAAGCAGATAGTGATATAAACAGATCGTAACTAAAAGAAACGCGTGTATGCATAAAGGTATAGAATCAGCAAAGGGTTACCAGAACACAACGTTGTTAAAATATTATTTATTATATAAATTAATAACTGACACAGAATTAAAAATTGAATAATGATGATGATGATGATGATGATATATGATGATGATAATAATAATAATAATAATATTAATAATAATAATAATTCGGCTCGGAATTTGTGTCCGGATTTCTTTATACTTGCCTCCATTGTTTTCAAAATACAGTAAATAATACCAAAATGTCTACTTGAGTGCCAATAAATTCGGACCACATAGCACAGAGCCATTGAGCATTATTGAAGCGGCTATATCCTTCCGTAACAATTTTCTCACCCACACATTGATACAGACTTTATGCATTACAATATTTTACTACTATAGTGTGCTAATTGTTGGGGAAACCTATCAAGGTCAATAACACTAGGTCTGCTGCTTGAAAGTCTAACGGTTAAGTCTAAGTCTAAAACTAATATGGTTACTAGCGGCCGTCTAACGGCAGTCGGTAGCACAGGCTTCTTCATGTACGATGCAGCGTAAGCAAGAGCAGCGAGTTCGTCTTTTCGTCCCATATTTTTCAACCCCCTGTCCGCTAAAAAATCCTTCAAAGCATCGGCTTTCCATCGCAGAGAATCATTCAGTGTTATATCATCGTCATTTGCGTAAGCCATAACCAATATAGGATACTAAGAAGACGAAAACGAATTTTACGAAAACTCAGACCGAAAACGTTACGTCTACACACAGTTTATACAGTGCTGCGTTCGCAACGTTACTTGTTTATCCCAAATGACCTTTGACATTTCCCATGATTCGTTGCGCGCGAGATACCGAACTCGCTTATAAGCGAGTTCTGCATTACAACTGCGCATGCGCGAGTTGTCATTTGGGATAAACAATAGGTTCCCGCCAGCTGAGCTACTATACTGTGTACATACATTACGATCGATGTTTTTGACCGGCGTTTCATACGTATTTTCTAGTTTTGCTTCTGATTTCCAACAGTATGACAGTACTGAACTATGTACATTTAGTTTGGGAAGGCCCAGTGTATATAGTAGCATTTGCATACACAATTTTAAGAGAATTAGTGTTTTCAAGCCACAATGACTATTTACTAATAGTTATACTGTACGTGTGTCTGGATTAGTTCCTGGATGCATGTCGGGATCTTGTTTTGTATATCTGCTGTGTAGTTTTTTTTAATAATTCCTCATGTATCATGTAGAGATAAAATGTTAGAGAAAATCGTGGTGCCAATAATTGGAATTGCCAATAATTGATAATAACATGCTAGATGAATATTTAGGAGATGGCATGTCAGGGTTGCTGTATACACGATAGCTCTGTCCTTATGTCTAAAACAAATGGCGTAAATATCAGACTGTTTTTGTACGTTTTTCTAACATTTGTTTAGCAATATTGTATAAATTCAGATGTGTATTATTAAAGAAAGCTCGACGGTAGAAGACATTTGTTATTAATATCCCAGTATTTCAATCCGTTTTACTATCAATCTCTACCGTCTCTGTCTCTACACGAATGTATTTTACGGACGTTCCTACAATGTTGTGGGAACGTTGCACAATATCTGACAGAAATAACGATAATAACATTTAAATAACATGACGTAATTAATTAAGGTTATACGTTAACATATGATATAGTATATTTCATAAATACAGATGTCAATTTACTATAGAAAAATATGTATAATATAGCATATACGTATCCAACGTCCTAACAACGTTTTTAAAACGTTACTACATAACGTTCTGGGAAGGTGCGAGTGTAACGTTCGCATGGCACGTTTCTAGAACGTTGCTGCAACGTTATTCCTGACCTAACCAAACTACAACATTCCAGCAACGTTGTGAAAACGTTATGTGTTAGCTGGGAGAGGGTTGCATGCTATTATTAATTTTATATTGGGGGATACGGGGATTACTTCTCAGACGATCAACTCTTGCAAATATTCAAGTGAAAGAACATACAACTCTCTCAGCACATTCGGCATATTTCCTACATATCTCAATCAGTAAATGTACAGAAGTTCATATACAACTCTTAATTTCTTTCATTTCATTTAATCATTATTTTATCAACCATTGTTTTACTGTACATTAGCCATTAAGTTACATATGTATATGTTTAAAATTAGTCACACATATGCATAGCACTTATGTCGAGTTGCATCTCAAAACTACAATTTGATATTGACTTTGTTCCAAGTAAACAAAATTAAAATGTATGATATATACCATAAACATCAGGTTAATTAGTCTCTTATTACGTTCCTCAGTTGTGTACATGTTGTGTATATGTGTGCGGTACGTATGTATAGTGGTACTAAACACGAGAGACTGGTTTTAATAAAACATGTGGCTGATGTATTGCATTTATGTGCCTACAACCAAGGAGCTAAATATAACATATAATTATTATATGTTATATATATATATATACGCCTAGTGAGAGCCCGAAACGGGCATTACACAGAATAATAATGTAGTACAAATATCTATAGCTGTAAAGTTTATAGATCATCTTTTGTTCAAATTCTTTAGTCTTCGTTCACTTTTTCTTTCATACTGTTTGATTCCCTTTATGTTGAAGCATTCACAAGTTGTATGCACTCCTGTCTGTTGTCTACAACATTCCTCCACTGATCAAGAATATTACCACACCTCAGAGCACCTTTGCAGGTATCCTTATATCTCAATTTAGAACAGCCAACAGATTGGGATCCATTTGCTAGCTCGCTGTATAAGAGTGCCTTTGCTGGTCTGTCATTATCCATTCTACAGATGTGGCCAAGCCAACGCAGACGACTTCTAACTAGCTTCAACTCGATGTCTTCAACACCCGCTCTGTTCAGGACCTCCTCGTTACTGATGTAATGATCCCATTTAATATGCATGATTAAGCGCAGGTGACGTTGTTGTATTGTTCTCTGTTGTCGAAATTGATGATGGTACAGAGTCCAGGTTTCACTGCCGTACATCAGAAGTGGCATAAGACAATGGTTGTAGACTTTGACTTTAGCGTTTATTGTAAGGTCACGTGAGTTGGACACTCTTTGACGTAGTCGACCAAAAGCACATGATGTTGCTTGGATACGAGCTGCAAGTTTCTCCTTCATAGAGCAGTCATTTGTTACATAGCTGCCAAGGTATTTGAAGACGGGTGACGTTCGCCAACTTGGTGTCACCTATGAAGAACTCAGCTTCAGTACCAATGCACATGGTCTCTGTCTTTGCAGTGTTAATACGTAGTCCCATCTTCTTAGCAAGGTCGTTGTAAGCTGTGAGTAACAACTGTAGTCCCGCTGAAGTGTCACTGAATATGGCTATATCGTCTGCATATTGAGCCTCCCTGATGTACTCGGTAAGAACTTTGGTCTTTGACTTCAGTCTTCGAAGATCAAATAGATTACCATCATAGCGAAATCTGACTTTTACACTGCAGGTGTGCTTGATTTCCTTATAGAATCAAGACAAAGCAAAACAGCTGCATAGATGCCATAGAGTGTTGGTGCTAGCTAACAACCCTGCTTGACACCACTGTTGTACTCAAAGGCCTGTGTGAGTTCACCATCTACAATGAGCCTTGCATGCACGTTCGTATATAGCTTCTTGATGATTCTTATGAACTTTGGAGGGCAGCCCAGCTTACTCAGGATAATAAAGAGTAGCTCACGATTGACGGTGTCAAACGCTTTAGTGAAATCCACAAAAGCTATATACAAACTTCTGCGCTATTCTCTCGTTTTCTTCATTACCTGTTAAAGGGTGAAGATTCCATCCACAGTACTTCTGCCCCTGCGGTACCCTGACTGAGATTGTGGGTATATCTTCTCTGCAAGGTGATGTAGTCTCTGCAAGATGACCCCTATACCCCTATAATTGCCGCACTGACTTCTGTCACCTTTCTTGAACAGGATAGTGATGTTAGGATTAATCAAGTCAGATGGAATCTCCTCTGTTGTCCAGAAGATGTAAAAGATTACAAGTAGAAAAGCTCTCAAACGAGCGCCGCCATGCACAAGAACTTCAGGGAGTATTCCATCAAGGCCCGGACTTTTTCCTAATGTGGTGTTCTTGAGAGATTTACCTAGCTCTTCTTCTGAGATTGGATCATTGAAGGACGCAATAATTGGATGTTCCTCTATGTCATCCAAGATGCTTAAATCAACATCAGTTGGTTGATTCAGAAGATCACTGAAATGTTCTACCCATCTGTTCTTGATGCTATCTGGTAAAGTCAGGAGCTCGCCATCTTTTGATCTAACAGGATGGTAGCTTTTAGTTCTTGGACCGTAGACAGCATTGAGAGTGGCATAAATTTCTCTGTGGTTATTTTTTTGTGAGAAAAATTCTGCTTCTTCAGTTTTTCGCTGGAACCAGTCATTCTTTAGCTTTCTGATACGCTCTCTATGAGTATTCCTGTTCAGTTTCTTGTTTTGAAGTAGCTCTCTGATTTCTCCATCCTGCTCGTCAAACCAGTCATTCTGTTTCTTTTCCTTCTTTCCAAATACGTTTTTGGCTGCATTTTGAAGCACTTCTCTGAGATCTTCCCAATGTTCTTTGCAATCAAACAATTTTCATTTAAGAACTGTTCCAGCATTTCTTTTCTTTCATTGTTTAGGCCAGTGTCTTTGGGAAGCTTTGTGCCCTTCTTCTTTGGTTTTATGGAGAAATGACACTTACAAACAATCAACTTGTGATCAGTGAAGCAGTCTGCTACTTGATTGATTTTGGTCACTATGACGTGTTGCTTTGCAGCTTGATTTGCTAGTACATGGTCAATCTGATGCCAGTGCTTTGACCGCAAGTGCTGCCATGTGTTCTTCAGGCTGTCTTTAAGTTGAAACATTGTACCCATGATTGTAAGCTGAAATCTGGTACAGAACTCTAATAGCATTAGTCCATTTGAATTCATATTACCAACGCCGTATTTACCGATGACAGATGGCCACGATTTCTAGTCTATGCCAACACGAGCATTAAGATCACCTAGAACTATGATGTTGTCATCTTTAGCTGCTGTAATGCAAGTGCCAAGCCGCTCGTAAAACTGTTCTTTGTCTTCATGTGTTCTTTGCATAGTTGGTGCATATATACGCTGATAAGTGTAAGGTGTTCGCCACTCTTTAACTGTATGCGCACTGACATAAGCCTGTCATTGATTGGTATCGGATTTATACCTTGAGGAGCTAGTTTGTTGGAGATAGCAAAACCAACACCTGCTGCTTTCTCTTTTCCTCCACTCCAGTAGATTGTGTGACTCCTTTCAACGATATTGCCTGAGCCGGGACGTCGCACTTCACTGAGCGCACAGATATCAATACATGCTTTATCTAATTCTCTGCAGATGATAGCTGTTGCACGTTCTGGTCTGATTGAATTATCACTATCATTAGAGGTACGTACATTCCAAGCGCCAAGGGTGAGAGACTGTCTTCTGGGGGTTTTTACGTTGTGGATTGTAGGTTGGTCGTCGGTTACCCCGGACGCGGTCGCATTATACGGTCTTCGCCCACTTGCCACCACTGCCGTACGTTGTGTCGCATCGGTTACCCCGAATGCGGTAACCATATCTTCTCTGAACTATACTGTCATTATTAAACTGCGAGGCTACGCCTACGATGACGACGCTACATGGCGCAGGATAGCGTCCCTTGGCAAGAAGTCCTGTTGATCGACGGCACAGCTTAGCTGAGACACCGCAGAGAAATCTTGTTGCTTGATTGCCAGAACCGCGGCTGAGTTGACAAGAACAGAACTGCCGGTTGCCAGAGCTGTCGTCGTATTGACTGCACAGAACTGCCGATTGCCGGGACTGTTGCCGAGTTGACATCACAGAACCGCCGATGAGCACTACTAATTGCAAATGGAACCTCCCTGTGACCTTCCTGATTTGATTGAACCTACAGTATAGCTCCAGGGGATCCGATCACTAAGCACGCCATGTTTCAACACAATTCTTTATACATAACATATATATAACATACGCTGAGTGAGTCTATGTCCCCCAGGGTACTGCCGGAACATACCCTGGGTACGGTCCGGTATACCGGAACGTACGCTGGTACCAGAGCATATAAATCAACGTGAATTATATGCTCTGCTGGTACTATCTAATATGCCGGACCGTACCTCGCCTACTCCACTAACGAGTCTAGGGAGTCGCCTACGCTTACTCCCTAACCCTAACCCTAACCCCAACCCTAACCATATCAGATAGTTACCAGGGTACGTTCCGATATACCGGACCGTACCCAGGGTACGTTCCGGCAGTACCCTGGGGGACATAGACCCTATGAGCATAACTACATATACACATGTTATATTTAGCTCCTTGCCTACAACCAGTTCGGCAGCGAGGTGATTGTTGAAGAACCATGCAGATTCTATTGTTTCGCTCCACATTGTTTGTGACAGAAGTAATTTTGTAGCAGATCGAGTGCATAATACCAGTAGAGTGAGTACAGAGTGAGTAGAGTGAGTACATAATACAGTGAGATCGTCATAATTGAGAAGGATAATGTGGTTAGACGCTTAACTTTGTGAACCATTATCCATGTCACCAGACACATTTTAATCAACGGACTAAATGACCACGACTAGAACAGTACATGCATGTACGAGTATTCGAGAAATGGAAACGTTACAAATATATATTGCTAATTTCACACACGAGTATTACAAGTACTAGTACTAGCTGTTATGACCACTCGAGTTGAGTCAATAATTGTAATAGTTTTATTTGATCAGCATGACGACGTCTTTCTTCACCGGCAGTCGGTAGCAGGAACTTCTTTATGTACGATGCAGCGTAAGCAAGAGCAGCAAGAGCAGCGAGTTCGTCTTTTCGTCCCATATTTTTGGAACCGCCTGTCCGCTAAAAAATGCTTCAAAGCATCGTCTTTCTAGCGCAGAGAATCATTCAGTGACATATCATCGTCATTTGCGTAAGCCATATATAGCGTAATAACCAATATACGATACTAAGAAGACGAAAACTCAGACCGAAAACGTTACGTTTACACACAGTTTAAACAGCGCTGCGTTCGCAACGTTACTTGTTTATCCCGAATGACCTTTGACATTTCCCATGATTCGTTGCGCGCGCGAGATACCTACCTGCGGCATTACAACTGCGCATTCGCAAGGTAACTAGAACCGGCGCGTCTCAATAAGCTGGACACAATCCCACCTGGTTGGCCAGGGGTGTTGCTATCCCCCGGGCGTGGAGGGAGGTCACGTGATAACGTTGACGATGACGTTCAAAACGTTAACCCTAACGGTTACCCTCACTCCAACACCGCCAACACTAACCCTCACACTAAACATATATGTCTCGCCGCGCTATATATAGGCATTGTGATCCACAAAAATTAATCTATGGTGTGGGGACAGATATCATGATGCAAAAACCCTAACCCTAACCCTAATCCTAACCCTAACCCTCACCCTAACCCTAACCCTAACCCTAATCCTAACCCTAACCCTAACCCTAACCCTAATCCTAACACTATCCCAACACTAGTGCTGCCACGCTGCGGTCACCTCCCTCCACGCCCGGGGGATAGCATTACCCAACACGCGACAGGGCGCGGCCATTTTGAAATAACTGAAAACCTGGATCGGAACACCAGGTTACACACAAATTCTACTTAAGAAATGAATACACAAAATCAAATAAGGGAAAAGTCGAGCCATAATAAAATACAGGTTAAAAAGATGATAAGTAAAACGATAATTAGAATAGAATACGAATGGAAAATTACTCGGCCAGGGCAGCTGACGTAACAGGTCTAAATACGGAGCATAATGTAAACAAACGGCCGCATCAAGGCAGAGCACACCGGTATAAGCCGGTACGGAAGCGATGCCAGCTGGGGAACACCCCTGCTTGTTGCTAGGAGAAGGGGGTGGATCGTACACGGCCAGGTAGCAACCAGGCAGTATATAAGGCAGCCGAAAAGCAGGAGAAATCCGAACGCCGGGGCAGCAGCCCCTAGGAGCACCAAGGACAGGATCCCTGCAGGGAGGCAGACGAGCACACTAAAGACAGGATCACTGCACGGAGGCAGACGAGAAGAAGAGAGAAAGAAAAGAAGGAAGAGAGAAGTTATAGAAGGCAGAAGAAAGAAGAAAGAAGAGAGAAGACAGAAGATAGAAGATAGAAGAAAGAAGAAAGAAGAAGGAAGAGAGAAGACAGAAGAAAGAAGAAGGAAGGGAGAAGACAGAAGAAAGAAGATAGAAAAAAGAAGACAGAAGATAGAAGAAAGAAGAGGGAAGACAGAAGAGAGACGACGGAAGAAAGAAGAAGGAAGGAGAAACGGCGCGACGAAGAGAGGAGGGAGGAGAACGCCGACAGCAGGTGCCGTTGCGTCTTGTTCTCACTCCCGACAATCGCAATAGATACGTCGGGATTGCGTTCACGCCGAAGCACCTATATTTTCGCACGAAACCGGTCACTGGCCTTATGCCATAAAATATTATAGTTACGACAAATAGTACGTCACGCAGTCAGAGCACTCATAACGCGTTGGGTAACCCACCAGGTACGATACTGCATAACTGTAGTGTGTGTATGAGCAATAAAACTACCGGTTCCGTATACTTAAGTACCTTGCGTTGTGTTTATTTGTCTCATTGTTTTGCCACCTGCTGCCACGCAACACAGTCCCACTTTGCCACCGGTAGCAAGAAATGATCCCGAAAAACAATTGTGCATTCACACGCACATAATTCATATAGCGGCTACCCCTAGGGCCACTACAGTATCATGCTATGACCCTATACATATTGACGTAAGCTATATATGATGATATAACATTGATCACTGCATATTTCGGGAAGTATAGCTCGGTATCGGTATGTGTGTGTGTGTGTGTGTGTGTGTGTGTGTGTGTGTGTGTGTGTGTGTGTGTGTGTGTGTGTGTGTGTGTGTGTGT
>NW_014577169.1:247157-250500 GCF_000485595.1 Priapulus caudatus | reverse complement strand
CGCACCGCCTCTCCCTCCTACCCCCGCACCGCGCCCTCCTCCCACCCTGCAGAGCAGCCCCCGCACCGCGTCTTCCTCCCACCCTGCAGAGCAGCCCCCGCACCGCGTCTTCCTCCCACCCTGCAGAGCAGCCCCCGCACCGCGTCTTCCTCCTACCCTGCAGAGCAACCCCCGCACCGCGTCTTCCTCCTACCCTGCAGAGCAGCCCCCGCACCGCGTCTTCCTCCATCTCCGTTTAGTTTCCTTCGCCATTAAAACCGCTGGGGAGGAGGGGGGTAAAATAAATATATATCCCGTCTTCTTTTCCTCCTAACTCCCTGTATCATCCCTCCTTCTTCACCTTCTCTCTACTATTTTAGCTTCTCCTTTTCTCTACCCCCTTTACCACCGTTCCTCCCCTTCTCCACCTTCTCCACTCTACCTACTCGATCCACCTTCTCCGCCTCCTCCTCATCGCCTCCTCCTCATCCTCCACCAGCTTCTATCTTCCTCTCTTCTCTACCTTCTTCCACTTCTATTACCTACTCCGCCCTCTCCTCTATCTTCCCCGTCACTTTCTCTCCTCCCTCCTCCTCTGCCACATCTATCGTGCTTCCCTACCTCTTCGCTGCCTCATCTCCTCTACCTTTTTTCTCCGTCTTCACACCCGTATTTGCCTTTTCTCTCGTTTCTGTCCCCTTAACTTCTTTTCTCTTGGTCTCTGCTAACTTAATTTACCTCATCCTCCCCTCTCTCTCTCTCTCTCTCTCTCTCTCTCTCTCTCTCTCTCTATTCTTCGTTCCTGCTCCACTTCCTCTGCTCTCTCTCCCCTGCTCGCCCCTTCTTACTCTTTGCAGTAGTAAGATAAACCGAGGTTTACTATTTGTGAACTACTAATTTTTCGTGACATCAGTTTTTCCCGTGGCTAATTTGCCGTGCGACCAGATTAATTCCCCTATTCCCTATATGCTCAAACTATACGACGTCCCTCAAATAACCTCTATAGCTATCAGCCGCGTTCGAATTCGCGGATTGCTGACCTCTCGGCTCATCATGAACGGGTTAGGCACTTTCAAGAACGATACATGGTTTTAAACGACCCTCCTCCTTCTCGCGTGTCCGCCCCGTTGGCAGGCGATTTATCAAGGCCGACAATTTCACTGCGTGATGCGCATCTAGAATAGCTCGATGAGAAGTAGAGGTGAACGGCCGACGACTCTCGAGAGACGAGGAGGTCTAGACCGGATGAAGTGATTTTACGCTAGCGCCTTCGGGCGATATCATAAAATAACTTTCATTCTTGTGATGTTCGTGCTCTGATATATATATATGGGGGTGTACGTATGTCACGAGCGACCGGGTCCGAGTTAGAATTACGTGCGTAGTTTCCGTGTCTCCCACTTTATAATAGGCTGTTGACCCGAGGAGTTAGTCGGGTTTTGACAGGTCGTGCGCACACCTATCGAATATTAAGTAGCTGATATCCTGTTTTTCTGAATTTATGACGTTAAATATTAAATATATAGCGAACGGCTCTGCTGAGCTCTACCACAGTCGCTGAATGTTATGGTGGTGTCTGTGCACGCAGTAAACAACTAGGGAAGGATATCCAGCCAAATTATGTAAGTGTTGTATATTGTACACTGCGTTCTAATTAACCATTTGCGCTTCTAGCCAGACGAAGTTGTGCGACTATGGTTGAGCCTAGGCATGGTTGCCTAGGCTGTGGTATTGTATATATTGTATATGTGTCAAGTAATAAAAACACAGTTACCAACAACTAATCTGCGATGCTGTCTCATTTGGAATCTGTTATCATCGGCGACTACGACTCTAGCTTCGCTACATCTCATCTACCTTGCGACAAGCTACTTGTTACATCGCTACTACGCTGTCGACTCTATAAGATCCTGCACTGAGATCTTCAATCATTTCCAGTACAATATAAGTTTTAGTTGCTAAGAGAATGCATGGCGATGCTAGTGCCGTAGGCTTTTCCGTGTTATAAGTGCCACGCATGAAAATAACCTTCCATCAAGATTTTTTCACCCTTGCAGTCTCTTTAAAATTACCGTTTTCTTTCATTTCATGTAGTAATATAAAAATTATATAAAAATTAGAGTTCAGTAATCTGAACTGTTTACAATATGTCGCCGGTAAACGTATCGAGTGAAATTTTGACGGTAGTTCAGTAGCCACTAGTATGAGTAAAGCTGAGTTTACACTATCGAAAAGTTGACGAGTTGATCAACGTTTCGATCAGACGCTCAAAGTTAACATTATTGACCGCGACCTCCTGATTGCTATTATCTGAGTGGCTGCATGGCAAAAAGTTGGTCAACTTGCTGACCAAAAGCATGTTCTAATCTCTCAACTAGTTGATATCAACTAGTCGAACGGTAAACTTTTACGTTTACACTGCCGACGTAACGTGTATGTTGTTATGTTGTGTATATATTCACTAAAACATGCATTGTAAGATTTTATGCAAATTCACGCCTGTTACCTATGGTCGTTACCTACTAGCAAATTATACTAATAGCGTAGGCTGTTTATATTTATATAAATATGTGTGTGTGTATGTGTTAATGTGTATATAATGGTGTACGTATGAGTGTCGAAATGATGTTAAAGTGTACCTTAATCTCCTTACGTATACAGAAAATGCTGACGTTTTTTGTATATATTTTTTCTTTATGTTGTATAGCAATGTTTTGTACTGTATCACTCAGAAATTTCATTATTTTAACTGTTCAACACTACTGCATTTTTCCGTTGTTTTTCATGAAATAGACTGTCTTCAGTACATGTACTTGTATTTGAATTACACGCAATAAAGATTTTTATAATAGGTGAGTTTTAGAAGGCAGGGCGGCAATTTACAAAGACGAACGGTTTAAGATCAAAGCAGCAATTCAATTCGTTTGCAAATGCTGCTAAAATTCAAACTAGAACTACATGGTATGTAGTTTGCTTAACATGAATATATGTAGAAAATCGTGGTCTGATCGTCATTGCCCCCGCACCGCGTCTTCCTCCCACCCCCGCACCGCGTCTTCCTCCCACCCTGCAGAGCAGCCCCCGCACCGCGTCTTCCTCCCACCCCCGCACCGCGTCTTCCTCCCACCCTGCAGAGCAGCCCCCGCACCGCGTCTTCCTCCCACCCCCGCACCGCGTCTTCCTCCCACCCTGCAGAGCAGCCCCCGCACCGCGTCTTCCTCCCACCCCCGCACCGCGTCTTCCTCCCACCCTGCAGAGCAGCCCCCGCACCGCGTCTTTCTCCCACCCCCGCACCGCGTCTTCCTCCTACCCTGCAGAGCAGCCCCCGCACCGCGTCTTCCTCCCACCCTGCAGAGCAGCCCCC
>NW_014577169.1:223299-246364 GCF_000485595.1 Priapulus caudatus | reverse complement strand
AACGAAAAACCATATGCGTTCATAATTACTAATTAACGATACGCGGGTATGTTAATATTGGATTTGTCTGTGTTTTTTACGACAGCAACCAGAAAGCGGCATCCGAATGTGCACGTTTCTTCAACTCGAAGAATTTTCTGCCAGGTAATGCGATCTAACCGTGTACTTGAATCAAGTCCCTGTAGCCACGCGTGTAATTTGCCTGCGGTACTGATCTCAGTGAACATGTCAAGCACAGTCTCACGCTCATCATCGTCGTTACGTTACGGTAAACCACAGCGTTAAGGGAAGCAACGTTCCCAATCGGAATCAATTCCCCCCCCCCCACATGAAATAGAAAAAAAGACGCGAGTTAGCTTCTTAACCTTCATTTGCCTAACGATTACATATACAGCATATAAATTTACTTGATCTCTTGTAGAAAACGTCTAATATACATAAACGAAGAAACAAACTTAATCCGTAATTAAGAGATAGTATAGCTATTTTGTGTTTTACCCACTTATGGGAAGCGGTGAAACGAGTGAATGGTCGGTGGTAGAGAGTGGGGAGGGTGACAATTATGTCAATGAGACCCGGTGGAGGAGTCTCCTTCCTACTCTGACGAGGGTTGCATCTGAGCTACTGTTTAGTAAACATGAAATAGACCGCCACCAAATTATACGTGATATATTACGTGATTGTATCGAGTTAGATTGACTCTTAATTAATCGAAACGTTTAAACTTAAAAAAGATGTCCCCATTGGAGGGAGCTGCCTGGATACGATACAATGTCTTGGCGGAGATGGTGCACAATGCCAAGACGTCGGTTATGGACAACGGAAGTGTGGTTGCATAACAGGATACGAAGTCAGAAGATTGCCATACCACAGACGTACTCACGATAAATACGGACAACGTCATGCCGCTTACCAATTAGAATGTAGGCCGGGTAAGTGAACAATTTCTAGCTGCAACGTACAAGGGTTCTGCACACATGCACACATCCGGATTAAAACAGTTTCACGGAGATCCAATCCTCCTCAGGAATTATTATTACGGTTATCAATCCTATTATTGAACGATGAGGAAGAATCGATCGATTAAAAAGCCGAGCAAGAATGATGCACATAAATATTCATACAATAAAGTTCAAATGTAATTGCAAACTATTACGTACGCCTACGATTGTAAAGAGGTTACCATAGCTAACCTGGTTATTTGCCAGCGATCTAGCACATATAATAAAGTTTTCAGTTAAACATGCGCTTTAGGGATTCCTCTGTGAAATAAATGTTGTTACGCCATTGCCAAAATGGCCGTAAACAGTGATCATACACAGCCATATAATCTGTGGTAATTGATATTTCAGTTGCAACCTGTGAGGACACATGTGCGGAGATCACTTGCCCGGTTGGCCAAACGTGTCACTCGAATGCTTGTGCTGGCACGTGTTTACTCGACGCAGATTGTACGGACGCAGCTGCACCAGTATGCTGCAACGGTGTGTGTGTCGCGTGTCAAAATGACGGCAATTGTCCCTCTAATTTACCTGCGTGTGTTGATGGCACGTGTGTCGCATGTGCAACTAACATCCAAGAGCCTGTGAGTGCTTGCATGAAGTCGAGTAATGCCGTTACGGGACTCATGGATTGTAAGATATTTGATTCATTCATTACAACATATAAGCACAATTTTAACGTGAAATCATCTTTATTTCAGAATTAAAGATGGCCGACGTACTTACGACATTATTCGTGGCCATGGTACGTATTACATGTAATCATAATTTGTATTACTCGTAGCGGTGGCAATACGCACTCCGCTTTACTCCTACGGCAAAAAATGTATTTTTAAAGACGTTTGTAGTGAAACAGGAAATAATGGCAAACCTATTGATCGAGCAAATCTACCAGGAGGCAATGTATATATACCCGTGGCGAGATTTCACATGTCTGTATTATCAAAATAACACTGCAGGGACCATGTCGAATTAGTACCAATAAATTGCATCACACCGATTCAGTCTTGGTCGCTGATCCCAATCCTATAGGCATGAGTGTCTACTCGCACTCGTTTTGGGATCACTGGATCAATACAGCGAATCTTTAGATAAGTTGATTGATCAATACTTTACGGGATGTGACGTACGTTATATGCCGTGGGTTGGCAATTATACCAGGCCAACGTTACCTGGCAAGATCCACACAGTAACATCGCATATTTGTTATATTTTGTAGGCGATTATTTTGCAACATCAAGTGACAGATGCCAAAAACCGGTATGTAAATTCCCGTACGATTTTTCACTATCCATCTTGAATAAAATTGTACTAAT
Organism: Priapulus caudatus; assembly: GCF_000485595.1. NCBI lineage: Eukaryota > Metazoa > Priapulida > Priapulimorpha > Priapulimorphida > Priapulidae > Priapulus > Priapulus caudatus. Next base: position 244,047 of record NW_014577169.1, on the reverse strand, counting down.
TTAATAGACGCAAAACCTGGAAACACGTACTGCATACACACACGCGCGCGCCATATATATATACTAGAGGCCAACAGCCACTCTGTGGCAGCCATGAAGGGCCCACGATGAAGGGCCATGATGGGGGAATTGATTTTTAGTTGAATTTGACTTGGATTTTTTGGATTTTTTTGATTGTTTAATTTTTTTTGTTTTTGGATTTTTCTTGGATTTTGTGGATTTTTTGTTTTTGTTTTTATTTTTGTGGTTTTTTGATTTTTTTGATTTTTTTTTTGATTTTGTGGATTTGTTTGGTTTTTTTTTGATTTTTTGGGTTTTTTGATTTTTTTGATTTTTTTTTTTTTTTTTGGATTTTGGATATATATCTGCGATCTCTCTCCCTCCCTCCCTCCCTCTCTCTGTGGACCCTGCGCTCTATGCCCATATATATGCCCATCAAGAGCTAATAATACATTATTAATACATAAGGTATTATTAGCTCTTGATGCCCATATATATGCCCATCGTGATTGAACTGTTGTATGCAATGTGACTGTGCCAGGTTAGGAATGAATTGAGAATAAGACAGACATGATTTGCATATAAATAAAATAAAAAGCCAAAAAATGGAAAATCCAAAAAATCGAAAATCCGAAATGTCTGTGTTATTGTGAATTCATTCCTAACCTGGCACAGTCAGATTGCATAGAAGAGTTAAGGCACTAACAAAATATCCATATACCCAATATGCTTGTCCACTCCACAGACAGACAGACAGACAGACGGACGGACAGAGATCGCAGATATATATATAGATATATATAATACTAGCAGGATACCCGGGGTTGCCCGGGAAATAAAGCGCTCAGTTGGTGACCACTTGGTTGAAAGAAAAATACACACAAATATATTATCTATCTATCTATCTATCTATCTATCTATCTAACTATCTATCTATTTATTTATTTATTTATTTATTTACTTATCTACAGTATCTTTGGTTGCAGTAAAGCAAGTCAGTACAAGCTGAATCCTGTTTGGACTGTTTTGACTTGAATCCTGTTGTTGCAGGGGCCCGTATATTTAATGCTGCTGCAGGGGCCCGTTTATTTTTTTCGTTGTTTCGTATTTTTTTTGCTTAGATGACATCAGAGGTCAAATCCAATGTGCCCATGACATTCAGCATCAAAATGTACCCCTACTGAAAGTCCTTGGACATTTCTAGAGTGCTCCATATTGATTTGCATCGAGAACAGACAAACAAACAGACATACATTCACAAATACGTATTAGATATATACTAGCTGCATCCCTCTCCATTGAGGGCTCTATAATAGATGAGCATATCCAGGTTGTAATGTCGCAATATCCGTGGAGATGAAAATATACGATTAAATCTAACGACAACGATACACGAACTTCAAACTAACACACAAACAAAGAGAACGACACGAGCACACAGCCCCGCAGATGCGGAGATCCGCACTTCATCTCTTCGCGGGCAACTGCCTCGTCTTTCAGGAAACGCAGCACTTTCAATTCCTTCTTCATATTGCCACGTCCTCGCAACTTGTATTCATCCATTCTTAGTACTGAGTGCGTACAAATTCACGTCTGCCAACCAACTGATAACGCAGATAATCCTGGTAACTAACAATACACAGTGTGTTGTATGTTTAGGCATTTGACAATACACTGTGTATTGTTAGCGGAGTCTTCACAATAACACTGATGAGTGTTGGTCTGAACAGCTTCTAACAGTGACACTGTGTATTGTAGTAAGGCTACCACTAGTGAGCGGTTTCAACATACACACCTGTTTAATTGTTGACCACATTCTAACAATACAGCTTTTTATTTTTATTTTTTATTTTTTAATTAAGTTATAACTTTTTGATCTTTTTGTAACAGCTTGAAATTGGGACATTCATATTTAGAATAAATTTATTGAAATTATTTTATGATATTGATTGAGATTCTATTGAAAAATGTCAATTGAATTTAAATCACAGTTGTCAGGTATCTACTACAAATACACAGTGTATTGTTGAAAAGTGTATTGTTAGTTACCTAGGATTAATCTGCATACCACCTCGTTAGCCCACCGCCGCGCCCCGTTCTCCTACGCGCGTCGGCGCAAGACCACCGACTCGGGCTTATAATCCACTAGCTAACTAAATTCATCCACGACGAAGCTAATATACATGCATAGCGGGCGTTACAGTAATGTTTGGTTAGTTCTTGTAAGCTGTATAGCATAACGCAGCATCATACTGGCTAATGCGTGCGCGTAACTGCTTACATAACGAAAAGCTATTGTCCTATTCCTACTATCCACCCCTACCTTACCTATGTTTACGTCAGTTTCAGTACAATACAACATGCCCGACTATGCATTAGCACGGCTTATCCTGTCTCTTACCAGCTTCTCGGAGTAAGCGGAAAGGTCACGCTAGCCGTACGAACAAGGACACCATGCCTTACGGAAGTCCCTCCGACCAGAGCTTTAATGGCTAATATACCTTCATATAGGAAAAAAGGCAATACCATGGATACTGCGTGGTAGCATACTGGAGTGATCAGATAGACTAATAGATACTAATACTACTCTCTCACGTATTACCGCCGGGCTAGGCAACTACTAGAGAGGGAGGAGAGAGAGCATCAATATATCATACTGACTATAAATATTGTTAGGGTAGTTACGTAGCTATAGGGCTAGTATAATATATTATAATGGCGGGGTAGGCGCTGGCGGAGGGGCAGGGCTAGCGGCCATCACACGGGGGGTTATAGCGGGGGTATACGGCGGGGTGGGGGGCAGCAGAAGAGCAGGAACGAGCACGCGCAGGAGAAAGAGGAAGCAGAGCCGAGGCGACGTGACAGAGAGACTTGAATCGCTATTGTGAATGCCAGCTTGGTCCGTAGGCCGATCGTTGTTAGGAATTGATGAGATTAGGAATGGTGATTGAATTACATGTCTGCGTGTTGTGCAGAAGCGTTCCCAGTTGAGCTAAATAGAGCAGAAAACGAATTTATGTAGTCCACATATTGCGCTGAATGCATCATGTATTGAACTTCATTGATCGTTTGTTGGCCCGTCTTGTCAATCAAGACTACAAGGGTGTTTCACGTATAACGCGCATGCTGTGAGCATCACGCACTGTCATGGCCATGCTTGCCTGACAATCGAGGTTTCGTCTGCGCCTTTTTGGTGGCCCTTATCTGGGCCACATATACGTTGCCAGCGCAGATTCGAAGTGCGCGCATGGCCAGCGTGTTTGGTGCCACGGAAAGCTCAAGCAGACCTTTCTTTATGCCGTTTATGGTTTTGCGGGATGAAAAGGTTGACACAAAATAGATTATGGGGTTGGTAGCTAAAGAGATACGAAATGTTTGATGAATTGACTTAGGCGCACGTGGTGTGGGGCAAGATGGGATGTAGAAAATTTTGTCACAAACTATGTTAGCAGGGCAGACTCCGTGATGCGGAATTTTGGGTAAAGGAAAAATTGTTATACATAAGCAAACCTCGATATTCTGCGCTGCTGTCCTCCCTTCTTTGCCTGCCTTCTCCTTCCAGTACATTCCCTCTAATCAATGCCTTCTCCACTACGCGTTCTTCCATTTGCCGAGCTCTTCTCTAATTATGGCTGTCGCTCCACCCAGATTACCGCATCTTTCTCATTTTCTCATTGCTACGTGATCGCGTAGCCCTCCTCTGCACCTTCTCATTCTCGTTACCGGGGAATTTACCGAGCTCTACTCTTGAGAAGGTTTACTATTGTGTGACTACTCTTCGTGTGGTCAATTTTTATGTTATAACAATCTTCTGTGCTTAGTTTTCCTAATGGCAGTTTTCTGTGAGACATTTCGTGTGGAATTAATTTCCTGCGATAACATGTTTTCTCTGAACTAATTTCCCGGAATTCCGCGGACGGGATACATATTCACTTTAGTGGCATTGCTTCACACAACGTCTGTATGAGGCAGTTTGTAATGGTTTCTAATTTCACGTCATTGTCTAGGGCGCAGGCTTATACTTCTCGCCGCCTGCATTCTCCTGCCATCATGTTCTTACTCGCTCCTCGTTGCCACCCTAACACAATTACTGGCTATATCTGCACACTCATGATGCTTCCCTACACACATGCTGCCTTCCTACACCACATTCTGCCTCCCTGCAACCCGCATGTGGCCTGCCGCTACCCACTGCCATGGCTGCCTGCTTACAACACATGCTGGGCCATCGCTGGCACACATGAATTCATGCTGCCTCCCTGCACCTCAATGCTGGCCATGCCCTGACACTGCATGGCTGCCGTGCTTACACACACTGGCCTCCCTGCACACACATGCTGGCTGCCCTGCACACATCATGTCTCGGCCGTCCCTGCCCATACATGCTGCCTCCCTGCAACCCAAATGCTGCGGGCCTCCTACACACCATGCTGACGCTGGAGCCTAACACACCCCCCATGGCTGCCTCCTGCAACACCCACATGCTGCCTCCTGGCACACTCATAGCTGGCCTCCCTGCAGCACTCATCCGGCTGCGCTGCTTACAACATGCTCGCCCATCCCTGCACACACAGCACCTGCTGCTCCGCTGCACACTCCATGCTGCCTCCCTGCACATACATGTGCTCATCCCGTGCACCACATGCTGGCCTCCCTGCACACATGCGTGCCGGGCTCCCTGCACGTACGCCATGCTGGGGCCTCACATCGCACACACAATGCTGCCCTCCGGCTACACACACATGGCTGCCTCCCTGCTACCATGCTGCTCCTGCACACTACATGCTTGCTGCCCTACACCAGCATGCTTGCCTCCGTGCACACAGCATGCTGCCATCCCTGCCACAGGCCATCCTGCTCCTAACCCACACATGTTGCCCTCCTGCCCACACTGCCGACTTCCTGCACACACATGCTGCTCCCTACACACCCATGCTGCATCCGCTGCACACATGCTGCCTCCCTGCACACATGCTGCCTCCCTGCCACCGCATGCTGCCATCCTTTTCACACACATGCTGCCTCCCTTCACAGCCCACAGCTGCCTCCCTGCACCATGGCTTGCCTCCCTGCACGTCACACATGCTGGCTCCCTGCACACAGACCGACAGCTACTGCCTCCTTGTACACCACATGCTGCCTCCCTGCACACACAGCTGCCTGCTTACACACATGGCTGGCGCTGCGCTTTCACCGGGTGGTCCCTTCCAGCATGCCAACATTCTTGGCCTGATTACACACATCGCTGCCCTCCCTGCCACATCTGCTGCACGCCTGCACCACCCGCCATCGGCCCCGCCCTCCCATGCCACACCCCCGCCGCGCATGATGCCTCCCTGCAGCACCTTGCTGCCTGCTTACACACGCATGCTGCCTCCTGCACACGCAATGCTGCTTCTCTGCAGATTATGTTGGCTTCCATGCCACACTCTTGGCTCCACTGGGCAGGCTGATGTCCTATGGAAAGTACCAATGCGTACATCAGACGTGTGGGATTCTGTTTCGTTATGCCGAGTGTGGGCACCCGGATACTTCACACAAGCTTTTTAATGCTACTCCCCAACGTGTCCGACTCTCGAAAGTGGATGTCATCCTACCGATCCGCGGATCACCTCCAGTAGTAAGCATCGCCTTGACCGTTTGCTGACTTAAAACACATCAAGTAAAATTACGTGTCGGGCGGATACGGGGCATTAGACAACGCAAAATACAGCGCACTAGATCACGTTAGAATAACGAAACCTGATGCGTTTCATAATTATAATTAAAGATACGCGGTATGTTAATATTGGATTTGTCTGTGTTTGACGACAGGCACACCAGAAAGCGGGCATCCCGAATGTAGCACGGTTCTTAAGCTCGAAGAATTTTCTGGGCCAGTAATGCGATCGTAATCGTGTACTCTGAATCAAGTCCCTGTAGCCACGCCGTGTAATTTGGGCCTGCCGGTTATACTGATTCTCAGTGAACAATGTCAAGCACAGTCTGCACGCTCATCATCGTCGTTACGTTACCGGTAAACCACAGCCGTTAAGGGAAGCAATGTTCCCAATCGGAATCAATTTCCCCCCACTCACATGAATAGAGAAAAGACGACGAGTTAGCTTCTTACCTTCCATTTGCCTAACGTTTACAAAATACAGCATATAAATTCACCATTGATCTCTTATTTGTAGAAAACGCCTATTATAACATACAGCACCGGGATCAGAGAACAAAACTGATGAGACAAAATTAATCCGTCATTAAGAGATATTCTAGCTATTTTGTGTTTTCCTCACTGATGGGAGCAGTGAAACGAGTGAATGGTCGGTGGTAGAGAGTGGGGAGCGTGACAATTATGTCAATGAGAGGCGGCCGGTGGAGAGTCTCTCTTCCTACTTCTCGCCCCCACCGAGGGGTTTGCATCTGTAGCGAAGCTGCTTGCGAACGTGATCGGTGTTAGTGGTTACGCGTGAGTGTATATCCAACACATTTGCTAAGTCTATCAGCATATATTTGTAAAGAACATAAGCAGCAAATGGTCATACGTATTCTAGTTTATCGCTTTAATCATGCACCGTTTAAACTACGTATAATGCCCATGGCAGGGCAAATGCGTAGCACCAGGTTTACGCGGTAGATAGGGCAATTACGGTCATTAACTTACGAGGTTTTAAGCTGTGTGCGCGGGTTATCTAAAGACTGTGCAGTCTGTAGCTATCGTAAGTTATCTATCGAATGCGAAAGCTGCTCTGTACTGTTATCTGTCTTGCCGCTCTCGCTGGCCAAGCAAGAGATGCTCTTATACCCAAACTGGAGACGGCCTGCCTACTCTTGTTTATCGTCAACGAGTGAGATCCTATACGCGAAACTGGCCTGTAATTGGTTGGCTCTACTAACTGCTGGGTCCATGGTCCACGACTTTAGCCCGACGGGCGTGTACTAGGAAAAATAGAAAATAGGCATATACGTATGTCTTTCTTAAACTATGTTTTGCTCGCGGTATTTACACATCTGAGCTAGCTGTTCATTAACGGCATGAAGATGGACGCCACGACAAAATTATACCGTGATATATTGGTAGTAAAAATTACAGTATGCAGGCTTTGTAGATGAGATGCTTATTACTAATAGAAAAATTGGAGAAATAATTACTGCTGATTTATACTAATAATTTTAATAGTGATAATACTTATATATCAAGTAATGAAAGGAACGAAGGGACGCTAAACAGTCCGAAACGCTTATACAAAAAACGTTGTCGGGAGGGGGAGGCGTTAAGCGAAGTAATGATTGTATCGAGTTATGATTGACTCTTAATTAAACGTTTAAACTTAAAAAAGATGTCGCCCATTGATGGAGCTGCTGGCTACGATTACTGTGCTTGGCGGAGAAATGGTGCACAATGCCAAGCCGGTCGTTAATGGACAACGGAAAGTGTGGTTTGCATAACAGGATACCGAGGTCAGAAGATTGGCTACCATCAGTGACATACTTTATGATAATACGGACAACCGGCATTGCCGCTTACGCAATTAGAATGTTAGGTCGGGTAAGTGAACAATTTGCTAGGGCTGAACGTACAAGGGCTTTCTGCCACAATGCACGCATATCCGGATTAAAACAGTTTACGGAGATTCAATCTTCTGCATAATCATTATTACGGTTATCAAATCCTATTATTGAAGGATGAGGAAGATACGATCGAGTTAAAAAGCAGAGGAATCATGATGGCGACATAAATATTCATCAATAAAGTTCAAATGTTAATTGCAAACTATTCCGTACGCCCTACGTTGTATAAAGAGGTTACCATAGCTAACTCTGTTATTTGCCAGCGATCTAGCAGGATATAAATAAAGTTTTCAAGTTAGACATGGCGCTTTAGGGATTCCCTGTGAAACTAAATGTTGCTTTCGCCATTGCCAAAATGGGCCGTAAACAAGTGATCATACACAGCCATGATATCTGTGGTAATTGTTATTTCAGTTACATGGTGGTCGCGCGAGACTCTGCACTGTATGTGAGGACACATGTGCGGAGATCATTTGCGGTTGTCAAACCGTGTCACTCGAATGCTTGTGCTGGCCGTGGTCTTACATGACGCAGATTGTGGACGCACGCTGCAGCAGTATGCTGGCAATGGTATTTGTGTCGCGATTTCAATGATGACGAACATGTACGATTCCTATTTACTCGTGCGTCGTGCTGATGGGGCACGTGCTGTTCGCATGTGCAACTAACACGCACTGCATTAATACACCGCTACCACCTGCATGCTGCAACGGTGTGTGTGTCGCGTGTCAAGATGATGTGGATTGTCCCTCTAATTTACCTGCGTGTGTTGATGGCACGTGTGTCGCATGTGCAACTAACATGCACTGCATTAATACACCGCTAACACCAGCATGCTGCAACGGTGTGTGTGTCGCGTGTCAAGATGATGTGGATTGTCCCTCTAATTTACCTGCGTGTGTTGATGGCACGTGTGTCGCATGTGCAACTAACACGCACTGCATGGATACACCGCTAACACCAGCATGCTGCAACGGTGTGTGTGTCGCGTGTCAAGATGATGTGGATTGTCCCTCTAATTTACCTGCGTGTGTTGATGGCACGTGTGTCGCATGTGCAACTAACACGCACTGCATGGATACACCGCTAACACCAGCATGCTGCAACGGTGTGTGTGTCGCGTGTCAAGATGATGTGGATTGTCCCTCTAATTTACCTGCGTGTGTTGGTGGCACGTGTGTCGCATGTGCAACTAACACGCACTGCATGGATACACCGCTAACACCAGCATGCTGCAACGGTGTGTGTGTCGCGTGTCAAGATGATGTGGATTGTCCCTCTAATTTACCTGCGTGTGTTGGTGGCACGTGTGTCGCATGTGCAACTAACACGCACTGCATGGATACACCGCTAACACCAGCATGCTGCAACGGTGTGTGTGTCGCGTGTCAAGATGACAGCGATTGTCCCTCTAATTTACCTGCGTGTGCTAATGGCATGTGTGTCGCATGTGCAACTAACACGCACTGCAGCACGACTGCAGCAACACCAGTATGCTGCAACGGTGTGTGTGTTGCGTGTCAAAATGATGCAGAATGTACGGCGATTAATACGAACTTGCCGGCCTGCACTAGCGGAACATGTGAGCAGTGTAACATGGATTCGCACTGCGTCAACGTCGTTGGGCTTCCTAGATGTGTGAACAAAGTCTGCGTCGAGTGCATCATAGACACAGACTGTGCCGCCGGAGAAATATGCGACGATAATCTCATGTGTGTTGTTGGGTGCACAGACGCATCGTGCATGGCTATGGATCCGAACTCATACTGTCCGGATGGTATTGCATGTGCATGTCATCCCATATTCACTGAGGTTAGCGGAGTCTGTACAGGTACGTAAATTATACGACCTATAAGTGACTGTATTCACCCATAGTCTTTACGAAATTACAAATTCCCTGATAGGCATTGTACATAATTTATCATCAGGGGCGTAGCAAACCTAATGCGAAGAGAGTTGATCTGGAGATTTCTCTTCAGAAAGTTGAGACTTCTCATCGCGTTAGTTGTTGTCGCATCTACGTTGTATTATGTGAAGTATTGATGTTATTGTTAGGCCTAGATATTTGATTTTAATTTTTCACATTGTTGAGCTCAATTCCATGAAGAGTGCAAGGTGATATTCGGGTCTTCTTCAGTCTGCTGATGTTAATGATTTCACACTTCTGTGGATTGAAGGACATCGTGTCTGTACATCTCGATCAGAGGTGATGGTTCTATATAACAGGGTGTCCTCATCAAATAGCCTCACATTAGATGTTATGTTGTCTGGAAGATCATTTATGTAATACAAGTAAAAAGGCTCGATTCAAGAACTGATCCTTGTGGGACTCCTGATGTAACATTTGCTACATATGTTACTTCTCCATCCAGTACGACAACTTGCGTTCTGTCTTCTAGAAAGCCCCTGATCCATTTATTAGTCGTCCATCGATGCCGTAACTCTTTAGCTTGTGGAGTAGCTTCTGATGGCTTACCTTATCCATCATGATGGCCCACAAAAATGCCTTGCTGAAGTCTAAAATATGACGTCCATCTGCTTTCCTGCATGCATATTGTTGGTGACTTCAGTGACAAACTCAACAAGTTGAGTTTCGCATGACCGTTCATCTCTGAAACCTCGCTGTTTGTCGAATAGATTGTAGAAGTGTATAATAGCATTAGACTTCCCGTGCTTCATGATGTTGGTGCAGATGATATATATATATGTTCCATGAGTTTGCAGGTGATACAAGTCAGTGATATGGGACGGTATAGTTACCTGGATCATTCTTATTTCCTTTCTTATAGATGGGACATTGGCTTTCTTCAAAACTGATGGTATAACTCCTGTCTGATATGATTTCCTGAAGATGATCCCTAAGATTCTGCTTATTGTTGGTGATGTCTTCAATATTACAGAGTTGATGTTATCTGGGCCAGGTGCTTTGTGAACTTTGATAAGTTTGATAAGTTTGATAAGTTTGTAGATTCCATTGTCTGTAATTTCAATGTCATCCATATAGAAGGGTAGTATGACTGTGTATCTTGGAGTTCTTTCGAATCTTTTGTGAATACAGATTCGAATTGTCTGTTAAGTGCATTTGCCTTTTCCTTTGCTGTATTAAACATGGTACCGTTCGCCTCGAGTATTTCTACGCTGGACTTTTCGGTCTTCATGTGTAATCACTTCATACATGTATTGTCAGATATGGGTGGGATATGCGAATGAGTGTCCCCACCTATTTCAAGGGGTTCTGACGGGTGACTCATCTACTGGAAAAATTACAGAAAAACGTAAAATCACGCTGTAAGAAAAGTATTTATCACGTATAGCATGCATAAATATTAGAAGTAGATAATAGGAAATTCCCTATTATCTACTCCTGATATATATATATATATATATATATATATATATATATATATATATATGATGCACATGTATAAATCATGTGTGAGTATATGCATGCATGAGAGTATACATAATGTGCATGCGTATAGTCACTATCACTTATTAATGACATAACAATGTACTAAATTTGATTTCAGCATAAATATCTCAGATAAAATGTTTTATTGACTATCTATGAAACTAAATTTGCCAATATATCAAAATCCTTTCATCTGCTTGTACGTGACGGTGCAAGTACCCACGCTGGAGACGTTGTAGCTGTAAATCGGTTCACTATAAAATATCGCTTTACCTTTTGTTTTAGCACCAGGTAATGATCTGTGTAACCAGGCTGTGATCCCAGCTGGATTCCCCAATGCGGGAGAGCGCCTACCCAACTGTAAACGAGGGGATGTGAGTAATCAGAATTGCTTCAGAGTTGGCACCACTGGGACGTTCGAGTGTAGATGCACGCAAAATTCCAATTGTGGTAAGACACTATATATCATTCTGTTCTATTCACATCCAGCGTACGCTTTGTGGTTCCTACCTTCATTATCGTAGTTTCCTGCATACCGTCAGCCGTCTGCTACGTTACTTACTCGTTTATCCATCCATATATCCATTAATCCATGCATGCATTTATCCATCCATCCATCCATCCATCCATCTATCCATCCATCCATCCATCCATCCATCCATCCATCCATCTATTCCTCCACCCATTCCTCCATCTATCCATTTATCCGTCCGTCCGCCCGTCCGTCCGTTCGCCCGACCGCCCGCCCGTCCATCCGTCCGTCCGGCCGTCTGTCCGTCCGTCCGTTCGTCCATCCGTTCGTCCGTCTATTTATCGATCCATCCTTCGATCCATCCATCCAGCCATCCATCCATCCATCCATCAATCCATCTATCTATCCATCCATCCATAAAATTATCAATGCTTGCCAATACTACCATCCTAGCTGGTAATCTGCCGCATAAATCATACTGTGTTTTACACCCGGTTAACACCGATAGCGTCATTCGGTTTCATCCAAATGTATTACCTGCATGTAGATTACCGATTGCCGTCTCTACAATTACCAGCTACTGGGGGAGTATCCCTTTACTATACGTCAATTCCTTATTGCTATATATATATCGTCATGCATGCGTGTGTGCATTTACGTATATATAAGTATTATTATTATTATTATTTCCAAAGTAGATCACGGCATTAGCGGGTGGCTTCTGGGTTGACCGTGTCCCAACCTGGGACATAGGGATTCAATCACTTAATTTTTCGCAGGATGTGTGCTGTTCCCAGTAGTGCGATTTTCTGCACTTCTTGGGCAGTGTGATGGCCAGGGAGTTCCTTAAGGTTCTTCTCAAAACCATTCGTTAGAGAGCCAAGGGCTCCAACCACCACTGGTACAATTCTCGTCTTAGTATTCCACATCCTCCTAACTTCGATCTCCAGATCTTTGTAGATGGTGAGTTTGTCTCTTTCTTTCACCATGATGTTAGATTCATCTGGTACGGCTACGTCAGTCAACAGGCATCGTTTTTCTTTCCTGTTGTAGAGCACTATATCAGGGCGGTTTGCAGGTATCGTGCGATCTGTCTGCACTGCCATATCCCACATTATGGTAGTATCTCCGATGTTAGGAACTGGTCTCAGAGTATGTTCATACCACTTGTCAGGTACTTGCTCACCAAGTTCACTGCAGATTGGCCAGTGCAGATAGCTGGCTACCTTGTTGTGGCGATTTATGTACTCAGTTGGGCCAGCACTGTGCATCCGGCGATGATATAGCTGATGGTCTCCTCTGCCTTGCTGCACATTCTGCACTTGCTGTTGATCGGTTGCTTGAGGATGTTGCGTTGATGGTATCTGGTGTTGAGTGCTTGGTCTTGGGCTGCAATGATCAGGCTTTCTGTCTCCCCCTTGAGCCCGGAACTACTCAGCCAGGCAACGCTTGCAGTCTTGTTGACAAATGGCCTGTCGAGGCTCTTGTTGAATCTTTAATGCAAAGGCTTGTCCTTCAATACCTCAATCTTCTCTGCTTTCATATTGGCCTTCAGTCTCTGCTTTGTTGAGGATTGGCTGGTGGACTGAGGAGACAAGTATTTGGCTTTGATTTCTTTAGCCTCGCGTAAGAGAGCGTGCTTTGATTTTCCAGACTGATGGATTTTGATAAGCTTTGTAAATTTGTCTTTCTTAAGCTCGATGTAGTTGCCTATACCTACAATGGCAGTGTTGTACGCAGACATCAGTTTAATGAAACCACGACCACCATTTTGCTTCTTAATGTACCGTCGCTCTACATCTGCTTTTTGGTGGTGGAGACCGTGCATGGTTAGTAGCTTTCTTGTCTTGCGATCCATCCTTTCAATATCGGATTGCAACCAGTTAATCACTTCGAAGATGTACATAGGAACTGGGAGTGCCAGGCTATTGATCGCTGTTATCTTGTTTTTTGAGCAGAGCTCAGACTTGAGAACAGGCGAATTCGGCAATAGTACTCCTTAGCAATGTTCTCCTTCATCTTTGCATGCTGAATACCATCACTTTCGTCTACACCAAGATATTTGAAGGTGTCCTCGTGGTTCAGACTTTGTAGGGCTGTCTTCTCATCAAGCTCGATATTTCGATTTTTTACTAGCTTACCACCTTTTAAGATTGCGGTTGCACACTTTTCCAAATCGAACTCATATTGCTCATATTGGTTCTTGGCGAACAGTTTAAGGTCATCCATGTGGAGCAGGTGGCTGATGGTGTTGTGTTTATCGACTGTAAATCCCAGGCCCTGTCTATTCAGCATGTTGGTAAGCGGTGTTAGTGCTAAGCAGAATAGCAGGCAAGAGAGCGAGTCGCACTGGAAGATTCCTCTCTTGATTGAGATATCTTCTGTTCTGAGGCAGCCTCCTTGAGTGAAGAGGAGCATTTCAGTCTTCCATTTCTTCATTGTAGTTTCCATAAACTGAATGATGGTTGGTGACACATGGTAGATTTTCATGGTTGCGAGAATCCAGAAATGTGGGACACTGTCGAAGGTTTTCTTATAATCAATCCACGCCATTCCTAGGTTCCTCTTGAGCTTTTTTGCCATGCTCACAATTATGTTACTGATGAGAAGTTGGCCTTTGCACCCTCTAGACGCTCTTCTACAGCCTTTCTGCTCATCTGTGAGGATGCCGCTCTTCTGTAAGTGATTGTAGAGGCGGTTGGAAATTGCAGCAGTGAGAATCTTGTAGGTGGTAGGCAGGCAAGTGATTGGTCGTTAGTTCTTTGGTTCTCTTGTATCCTTGCCTTTTGAAAGAAGGATTCCTGATGTCAACCACTTAGGGCTATTGCTTGGATCATTGATGGTGTCATTCAAGGCCCTGGTTAGTTGTTTATGGAAGGCACTTAAATGCTTAATCCAGAAGTTGTGCAGCTTGTTTGGGCCAGAAGACTTCCAGTTGTGGGTCCGCTTGATGGCCTGCTGTACCTCACACATTGTAATGTCAGTCCATACATCCATTGCTACATTCTGGAATGCTTCCTCCTCTTGTTTGATCCAAGTGGCTTTGGTATTGTGGTCTGTGCCAACTTCTAGTATTCCACGCCAGAATTGATAGAGTCACTCTTGAGAGGGAGGTTCCTTGATGGTGCTTTGCTGCTCGTTGAGATGCCGGTAGAATTTTTTGGCATCTTCATGGAAGAGCTTATTCTGATAGTAGTGCTCACTCCGCTTAGTAAACCTTCTCAACCTCTGAGCTTTGGCCTGTAGTTTCATCTTAATTTCTTGTTCGAGCTCGCATATGGTCTTATTCTCCCTTCGGCTCTTGCATAAGATGCTCCTGGCTTTGGCATGTACTTGCTTTGTTGTGACACCTTTTTTATTTCGCTAAGGATGGAGAGGTCCTTGCGATGTTATTATTATTATTATTATTATTATTATTAATAATAATAATGTAGATACATGCGAGTCATGAGGGCTATTTGTTAACTAAATTGGATAAGAATTTTAGATGTTATAGCCAAACCCCGAAGAGTGGCATAACGCAATACCTGTTAAACCGCCAGGGGTGCTGTACGCCACCAGATGGCGCTGTTAAATTGGCACTATATCAGAAAATCTTCAGGACCTCATGTCGTACGCATGTGCAAAGTTTCACAATTCTAACCAAAAATTCCCATTCCATGTGCTTCTCCGCCTTGTTTCATTATTGTTATTGTTTCATTCATTATCTGAATTTTCAGGGGCGAAAATCAGCTGCGCCAACAATGGCTGTACGGGCATACCGGAACTGGAGGTTTTCTTTACGTGTACCGAAGTAATGACGGCCATGCAGACAACAATAACGTGCACACCAACCTTTCCCCCTTAAATATTTTCTTCATTGCGTATGTTCGTGATGTGACAAAATGTAGAGCCGCAATTATGCATAACGTGATGCGATCCACTTAGAAATAAAGGAAGATGGTGGAAAATTTATATAAGATATTATCAGGAGTGAATAATAGAGATTATTATAGATCTCTATTATTCACTCCTGATATTATGATATTGATGTCGAATATGCATTACAGTTATATGTACCACCTAATCTCATCTACTGCATGCCACTGAATTAAAAATTGAATAATAATGATGATGATGATGATGATGATGATGATGATGATGATGATGATAATAATAATAATAATAATAATAATAATGATAATAATAATAATAATAATAATAATAATAATAATAATGCGGCTCGGAATTTGTGTCCGGATTTCTCTAAATGGCTCCATTGTTTTCCAAATACAGTAAATAATACCAAATTGTCTACCTGAGTGCCAATAAATTCGCACCACGTACATAGCAAAGAGCCATTGAGCATTGTTAAGCGGCTGTATCCGTCCGTAACAATTTCCTCACCCACACATTGATTAAAGAGTAGGCGCAATATCTATTGGAAAACCGTAAATACTAGATAAATAAACATCAGTATCGTAATTGTCTGGAGTTCCGTTATGTTTTTTCGTGAGAAAGTGCGCATATTTAAGATATGGAACTAGAAACGTCACCTGCCAACAAGACGCGCGCGTTTGGCAAACATCGGCAATTTTCGGGTTTGACGTGATTTCCAGGACGCGTCTCGCGTTGTCGTGCAGCGCTAAGTATGATCGTGAACGAGCGAGTCTGTATTTTTAGTAAGAATTCGCTAATTTTACAATGACATGCTTATGTGTTGCGATAAATTGCTCGCACATAAGTAGCAAATTCTTTTAGTGGCCTAATGACACTGACTTGATGAAGAAATGGACAGGATTTGTTAAATTAAAGGGAGGAAAGTGGAAGTGGGTGCTGTATCACATCCGATACAAGCGTACTACTACTAGTAGTACTAAGTGCGGCTTTTCAGCGAGGATTTGCGAAACTCCACTCAGAGAACAGCAATACATGAAAAAGTGCGTTGCGCACACACTCTGGGTCAAATCTTAAAACGTTTGCCGTCTCGCGGTCATAACGTAAAAGCCTTGAACATGTGATAGAGAGGTTGGTAGAACGCAGTAAAAACCTCTCATCTCGACGATTTTTCTATAGCGTAAACCCAGCTTAACGCACTCCCTCCCTCCCATTCCACATTTAAAACTTTGAGTGCGATCTAAGATGAGCACGAATCCTGAATAGCCTCTAAATTTCAGCTTTCATTTTGAATACTGCATGTCCAAGGAGAAAAACTCTTCGAATCGATCATAACATACGGGATACGGCAATTAAAGTGCAAACTTAATATACGATTTACGCGTAAAATATGTGCGTGTGTGTCGCGATAACGATTGTTTTTTTATGAATGAAGATTAGCTGGAACCAGTCACCTGTGTAATATGTACGTAATATAACCAACTCAATTCTTGAGATATTTGCGTCCTGCTTCCGAAGTACTACAAAACGTGCGTATATATACTTCGTACAATCCCCCTGAAATGAAACTGTCTAAAATTTGTCTGTTTGTTCGTTTGTTTGACCTGTTTGTTCGGGACGAATTCATCTGATCAGGATCACATAATCTTGATCTGCTCAAACAAAATCAATATAGATAATGTATTTTACGATCAATTTTACACGCACACGACGCACACGCACACGTAAAATTTTGCACAAGGGAGAGATAGCGATCCGCTAGGGGACAGCTCTGATTGGCTAATTTTGTCTCTTATTTATTTGTATTATTTTTGGCTAAATTTTTTTCATTTTAGAATTAGGGTTGGGGTTAGGGATTTATTGTTTTAAATCATTCTCATTTAGACCTACAGCATATGAGCGTCATCTCTTGGTGGTTTCCACATTAATTTTTATCAAAGCCGGCTTATATACACAGTAAAGGGTAATTCTCACCGATAAAGTACCATGGTTCCCATTCTGTATTATTAGCAGTTTAAAATTAGTACTTTCTGTGCCAGTGGAAATTAATTTTCATAAATAAATCACGGAGTTTATTATTTCTCGTCTAGATAAAGCACTAAACATGACGTTCCCCGAGAGAATTGCGCAATAGCTTTTAGATAAAAAGTCCAATACCGGCGATTAACATTATCAACGAGACATATTTATCACCACCATTCGAATGAAGTAATTGAGGATCGCTATACATAATTATGGCCTTCCTCAAAACGACTTCGTCTGAGAGAGCTCGGGAGTTGGAGTGAAGTACCGACGCTCTCTGCCCTGAATGCTACATTGAGTTGCTCGTACATCGTCCACACTGATCGACTGTCGTTGTCCGCCGCGCCGCACAGCGCGGAGGCATTTACCAGCAGTGCCCTGGTTGTCGTCATCGTCAGCGGTGGTGCGGACGTAGCCCACATCGAGCTAGAGCACGCCGACTAGCTTCGCAGCGCATAGGGGGCGCTGCCGCCGCCGCGCATGACACAGCAGCAGATGATTCGGACAGAACGGGCACTGACGTCACGCAGGTGGCACAGGAGTAATAATACTCCCACGGACAATTAAAAACGACGGATTAATTAAGGAATAATTAAGCTAGTTAGGTTTTTGGAAGAGGGGATTAACACACTATTTTTTCAAAAAAAAGGCATAACATGAATAACAAACGTACAATATAACCTTAAAGTTCTTCGCTATAAAATATAGCTCTTAACTTTTTCATGAGTAGGGGAGTAATGTAATGAAGCGAAGTCATTACGATATTTACATTACGATTACAATGCCGCAGGACAGTCACGGGCCTTTGGCCACGTCTACTTCAAGGCTCAGATTACGCAGATAAGCAAACCCTTTCTAACTATGGCACCGTGTCGCCGAGCTGGAGTCGTAAAGAACAGATTAACGATGATCATTAGTCATTAGTCATTAGTCATTAGTCATTAGTCATTATGATCATTAGCGAGGGACGTAGAACTGCATAGAACAAAGAGCCCCTATTGTTGAGAAATGGCGACAGTGGTCAAGATGACCACTGGTCTAGACATCATTAACCTACACTAAAAATCCGTGGCACTACTAAAGTCACGTGACAAATCCAAACTCGCATAAATACAGCCACTTTTGAACAGAAAGAGAGAACCACCCAGTCGATTTGTGAGTATGTTAGTGTCAAGCGCTTGGTCAGCGCTTGACCGTTTTCGTATGTATATATGTTTCATAGTTTAGGTCTTACCGTATTCGTGTTACAGTATGCGTCTTAAAACGCATGTATTAAAACTCCTTTTAAGACTGGTACTTGTATGTGCGTGTGTAAACTCCTTTTAGAGATCTTGCATTCTATATGTAACTAATAACTTGTCTCTGTAAGTTTTGTGTAACAATTAAATAGACATTTGTTTGTACGCTATACTTCCGTGTCTGTCTACTTTGTGATTACCTCAGGTTACATAATTACCCGCACCATAGCAGAACCTGGGAACAACATCACATGGTATACACTATACAGTCACGAGCCACACACGAGAGTACACACATATGTACGAATCTTTTCATCATTACAAGTGTCGTTTAACTGTCTCCGGCAATGCACACGCACGTTGTCAGCAAGACGACGTGACATATATAGGTCACCTCGGAAGATCTGTCGTTATTACATGTGCATGTCAAACACGAATCGCGCCTGTTAAACATCATATACTCCGCAAGGGATATATACGCAAGTGTCTACTTTACATGGATGGCGTTTATGAAATAAGATATGAGATATTTTCATAGAAATCGTGATGCCTTTTTAACTTTAATGTTTGTGGCAAAGTATAAAAAGAACACGACCCAAAGATGGAAAGTAAAACCATTGGCGGAGTCGTTTATTTTTACGTAAAACAGGTAAAGAAGACGATAAAACCTAAACGTATTTCTTGCGGAATGGCTTCTAATACAATGTAATTTTGACTAACAGTGTTACAATTAGCAAGATATTTCTGTTAACAACGCCTCATTAAACCTCTTATCAACATGGGATACGACCGATATAGCATTTACTTTTTTTTAATTATTTGGATAAAATATAATGTAACGACGATTTACGAGATGGCTACATTCGCGGGAATTCGGCTCTTCTACCTTTCTGACATCACCCCATTGCTAAAATTATCGCCCGTATTAAGGCCAATTTATCGTCATTATATCTACAAATATAGCTGGATTTAACAAATATGGATAAGCCTATGTTGGTGTCCGACACACGGGTTATACACTGAGATCGGTGGCATGGGCTTGATGCTCACCGCGGCGAAGATTACTGCGTCAGAAAATCTGCCTCTCCTCTCTTATAATATTGATGCCATTATATGTAATCTGTTCAGTTTGGCGCTGAGGCAGCAATAACGTACAACAGTTTGTGCTCTAAAACTATACTGTAGGCTGCTATATGAACTGGCAATGAAAAGTATTGCGTAGGAATTCGTCATTTTATATGCAAAGCGAGCAAATGACTGGAGAATGATTATATACGTGTAATCATATGTGCTTAATGATATGCGCGTTCACTGTCTACGATATTACCACAACGTCACGCATCAGCAGCAGCAGAGGAAATGCCAACCTGACATCAGCATCATCGATTTATCGGTATAATCAGGAGTGAATAGCAACAATTGTGACTTTATTCACCACTGATAAAATGATAGCGTCCAGTCAGTGCAAATGTTAAAGGCACCATTTCCCATCGATGTCCACAGCAGAGTTGGCGCAAATAAGCATCAGTAGTGTGTGTTTTGTTTCTGACAGTATACCCGATGCATAATTTCGTATTAACATTTTATTATGTTACAATATTAATAGTGATGGTGATTAGCCCCCTATATGTACAACATTTCACTATAAAATAAAATTTAATTAAACGATTAAGTTATCTGATACATATCGTTTGTTAAACACCAATGCCGTAAGACGATGTTTGCAATGACAAATGAGAGCGGTATATATTTTTTTGTATAAGTATTAGAAAATAGCCATTATTTATGCAGTGGAATCATAATGACATGTAGTATTTTTAACTGAATAACACACCATTTAGGAAAGATATTCATCATTGCTAGTCAATGCATGCAGTGTGTTGCAATATCAATGAAGCATTTCGTTCCGATATACGGTAAATAGATGTATACATACTAAACAAATATATTGATAATCTTATTACGATCGTTTATATACATAAAGATACAACTATATAACGAAGGCGAACTAGTACGTCGCTGCGTGGTGTCTGCAGAATTACATTACAAACATTATGACTCACATGTCAAACGACAACTCTATTATAGACATTTCTTACAACTAATCGAATAGTAATGAGCATCATCACTCGCGCACGCGCACGCACACGCGCACGCACACGCGCACGCAC
>NW_014577169.1:218069-220032 GCF_000485595.1 Priapulus caudatus | reverse complement strand
GTGTTTTGTAATAAATGGTTCTTATATATAGGGTTGGATTATTGTTAGTGTTAGGGTTCGGTTACGTGTTAAGGTTAGGGTTAGGGATAGGAGGTATTCATTTTACATTGTTGCATCGAGAAAGTCGAGTGAATGGAGTGCGCTGATTGGCTGTGGTCCGGAACTCAAGTGGGAAAAAAATTTTGCATCCGGGACAGCTCCTTTGCCTCGAGCCACCGCACAGGAACCGTGCGTTCTGACACCTGCGTTGTTTAGCACTGTATACACATACCCACGCTAATTTCAATACCAGCCTTCCCCTTCTGCGTCGGCACACAATTCACTTCAAAAACTCGCACTAAAATGTTAGGCGAAGCTGAGGGCCGTCGCGAGTTGGCACACAGAGCTCTCCTGGCAAACAAGCTCTTCAGCTCGCTTGCTACCTGAGTCATGCCGTAACCGGCTACTACTACGCGTGTGCACCCGAGATGAAAGATACTCGAACAATCGCGAGTGTGGCGGGAAAGCATCTGGTAATTCCGAGAAATACCGAGGGAGAAATTTCCACCGAGAAAATATCGGAGACGGGAGATGTCGT
Source organism: Priapulus caudatus (assembly GCF_000485595.1). Lineage (NCBI taxonomy): Eukaryota > Metazoa > Priapulida > Priapulimorpha > Priapulimorphida > Priapulidae > Priapulus > Priapulus caudatus. Next base: position 219,455 of record NW_014577169.1, on the reverse strand, counting down.
CGGTATTTGATTAGGTTTTTTGGAAAATCTTCCCAAACGTTAAGACTTTTAGAGCTTTCATATCTGGAAGCATAGTCTTACTTTTGATGTAGAGACTAAATTGAAAACATCTTTCCCGGGAGAAGCCCCTAAGCTAGCCAAGAAGTAAAAGAAAAAAAGAAAAAAAAGAAGAAAAAGAAGAACAAGAACAAGAACAAGAACAAGAAAAAGAAGGTTAAGAAGAAGAAAAGTAGAGTGGAAATTTTAGGAGAAAGAAATAGACAAATGACTGGCGGTCGGCAAACTTCGGATGTTCTTCTCGTGCTGTATAGCAAATCGAGTGGAAATGTTTAAGTTTCAATTAGTTTTGGTCGAGTAGCGGTCGTGACTTGCCAACACGAGTGGCTACCACCGGATGTTGGTAACGGCACTCGACGAATTATCTTTTGTAAGAATCGTCATTGTGTTGTGTGTCGCATGTCAAGATGATGGGGATTGTACCGATGCGAGTTTGCCTGCGTGTGTTGATGGCATGTGTGTCGCATGTTCAACAAACACGCACTGCACGACTGCAGCAACGCCAGTATGCTGCAATGGTGAGTGTGTCGCATGTCAAGATGATGGGGATTGTACCGATGCGAGTTTGCCTGCGTGTGTTGATGGCATGTGTGTCGCATGTTCAACTAACACGCACTGCACGACTGCAGCAACACCAGTATGCTGCAACGGTGTGTGTGTCGCATGTCAAGATGATGGGGATTGTACCGATGCGAGTTTGCCTGCGTGTGTTGATGGCATGTGCGTCGCATGTTCAACTAACACGCACTGCACGACTGCAGCAACACCAGTATGCTGCGACGGTGTGTGTGTCGCATGTCAAGATGATGGGGATTGTACCGATGCGAGTTTGCCTGCGTGTGTTGAGGCCATATGTGTCGCATGTTCAGCTAACACGCACTGCACGACTGCAGCAACACCAGTATGCTGCAACGGTGTGTGTGTTGAGTGTCAAGTTGATGGGGATTGTACCGATGCGAGTATGCCTGCGTGTGTTGAGGCCATGTGTGTCGCATGTTCAACTAACACGCACTGCACAACTGCAGCAACACCAGTATGCTGCAACGGTGTGTGTGTTGAGTGTCAAGTTGATGGGGATTGTACCGATGCGAGTATGACTGCGTGTATTGAGGCCATGTGTGTCGCATGTTCAACTAACACGCACTGCACCACTGCAGCAACACCAGTATGCTGCAACGGTGTGTGTGTTGAGTGTCAAGTTGATGGGGATTGTACCGATGCGAGTTTGCCTGCGTGTGTTGATGGCACGTGTGTCGTATGTTCAACTAACACGCACTGCACGACTGCAGCAACACCAGTATGCTGCGACGGCGTGTGTGTCGCATGTCA
>NW_014577169.1:215614-218059 GCF_000485595.1 Priapulus caudatus | reverse complement strand
ATTTCTGACCTATCCTGAAAATTTTATGACAATCCGTCCATAACCTTTTCAGTTAGGCTGTACACGCACAAACCAACAAACACGCCGGTGAAAACATAACCTCCTGCCAACCCCTTGGCAGAGGTAATGAATAACATTAACTCTCTTATTCATGTTGTTTGTGCACAGGGCGGGCGTGCGGTGTACTTGTGTGTTGCAGATGAGCATTTGACCGGCATTTACGGGTAATTATCGGCAATAATAGGCGAAATAGAGTAGAGAAACATTAAGACTTTAGTAGTAAATACATTTCGTGTTTATTTACCTTTTTTTTAATTGAGACCTTTCAAGTGCCTGTGTGCCGGACGAGCGATCCATCTCGAAAGCTGCGCTCGTCGCTAATCGGCTACATAAGCCGATCAACATTACCCGCCAACTAGTTTCAGTCGTCTATTCGAGACTTCTGGTCGAGTCGGTGCCGTCTGGTCCTCCAAACGGAATGCGAAGGGCAGCTTCTGACAAAGGCCGCCCGGTGAGTCCGCGGGTCAGGGAACTATACGGCCGCTCAGTTACCCTTCAACTTCGACCAACGACTACCTAACGTTTGCATTCCTGTTCTACTAGCAGAGACTTTCGCTCTCTCTCTCTTTTTCTTTCTCTCTCTCTCTCTCTCTGTCTCTCTCTGTCTCTCTCTTTCTCTCTCTCTCTCTCTCTCTCTCTCTCTCTGTCTCTCTGCGTGTGTCCGTCTCTCATGGGGTAATGAACCCTGAATCGCTGTGCCTCATTCGAGTGCTATCAAACCGGTTAAATGCATGGTATTTGATTCAGCAAGTCAGCAAACACACTAGCAGAGCAACCGATACGCTGTATTATTAATTAGGACTCGATTATGCTCGATGGACGGTCGAATTCCTACCGATTATATGGTTAGATGCGGCTGCTCCGTAGCGTAGATCTTTCATCGCAGGGCGTCTGCTATTGCTTTCGGTGCGATTTCTATCAAGTCGATTTAGCTGCCAGTTGACGGAACAGTGTGTGAACCCGGCTTTGTAGGTAACTGTTGAACTCGCGGATAACAAGTGTCACTTCGATGCCGCGCGCGGTATTGTCTAGAAAATTAGCGCAAATATAAAAGTGGTTTCTTTAACCTCAGATGATCCTCGTGTCCGGGCTCCTCCGAAAAAAGAAAAGGAATTAAGGGATTGTCGAGCGGTAAATCACACTGAAACAGCTAATGTTTAAGTGAACCGAAGTGAAAACAAGAGAGCCGCATATGTTTACAAAGCCCGACCAGGTCCTACAACCGTACCCCCGGGGGGAGGGGGGGGGGTAGAAAATCTAACCCTGTCGCAAACTGCTTTGTGCCCTAAAATACACCCTGTCCCAATATACTGCACTAAAAAGTATACCCTGTTGCAATATTGCACATTTCGGTTATGTCCTGTCCTGTCAATATAGGCAGACATTGGTCCAGTATCGGCCTGGTGATATTGGCCCAATATTGGTCCAATATCAGCTTGATGGGTGTGTATCTAGATAACCCTGTGCCAATAATGATGCTCGGAAAATATACCATGTGCCAATAATGATGTTCGAAAAATATACACTGTCCAGCGGCACGTCCCCAGTACCTTTAACAATGGGAGTTAGTTATCGAACCGTACGTTTCTACTCGCCGCGCAGTGAAAAGCGAGAATCAAGGTAACAATTGTAGCTATAATGTTTACATTGTCAACTGGGATGTAGGCCTAATCGCAAGCAGTTTAGGTGGTGTACAACAGTAGAAAGCGTTCATAGGCAGCAAGCCTAAATAAGCATCGAACAGAAATGAATTAAAAATACTCGGCGCATACACAACATACACTTTATTCATGTTAAATAACCACAGATTCGACTTCTATGCTCCGCTCGAAACTTTTGCCGGCTCTATGAGGCGTATTTATACAGATTAGTCCGATCCCGTTTCAAACACAAAAATGGCCGACCGGTCACCATGGCTACGCCACTTGACTTCAAAACTGAAACAACAACTTCAAACAACAGTAAAGGCCTGTCTCCACACACGCGGCACGACACGACACAGCAAAACGCAGCGCCGTTGTGCTGAAAAAAAATACATTGTGATTTCGCGCATTGTGTCTGAGCGCATTGTGTTCACTCTGGTTCAGTGATCAGAAATTATGCATGTGCTTGTTGTCCACTGGCTGATGGTGGCGTGAGCAGAACACGTGATAAAATAACAAGCGTCTTTCTCCATACACGGCATCCGGCAAAAGTCAAACTTATTTGACTTTCGCCGTCGGCGTGAAACCGGGCTGGCGCCGTGCCGTGTCAGTGGAGACTGCGCCAGATATAATAGATCTGGGAGTGATATAATAGATTTGAACTTTGCCGGTAGGGGTGAACGGCGCCGTTTCCGTGGCGTTCCGTGCCGCGCCGCGTGTGTGAAGAGTGGAGACGGGCCTT
>NW_014577169.1:202549-215604 GCF_000485595.1 Priapulus caudatus | reverse complement strand
CGTGTCAGTGGAGACTGCGCCATAAGATATAATAGATTTGAACTTTGCCGGTAGGGGTGAACGACGCCGTTTCCGTGGCGTTCCGTGCCGCGCCGCGTGTGTGGAGACGGGCCTTAAAGCCGCGTGTGTGCAAGATCATCAGACCGCTAAAGGGGGCCAACAACAGTAAGTCTCCGCAAATTGTTCACCATTTTGCACTATTTGGTCCCTAGAAAATGCTTTTTTACCTCCGCCAGGGTTATGTTTTCACCGGGGAGTTTTTGAGTGTTGGTTTCGGTGTTTGTGTGTTACCATGCACGTTTCAGTTCACTTCCGCTAGGTGCGCTGGCTGTAGACTTACAAACACGCAACCACAGGATAAGGGGCAACCACAGTCCTCCCCCACCTGCACGCTCGCACTAAACCGGATCCAATTAATTAATTAATTTTTCCACTTAATTAATTAATTAATTAATAAAAACTTTCACATTGAGAGAATTCAGCTGCCTTGGCGGAGGTATGTGCTCTCCGAGTGCTCTAGTTATTATTAGTTTTGCAGTGGAATTCGGCACTAGAGTACAATAATTTGCATTGTGCACGCAAGTTAGATGCCTCGTGGACGTCTAGAAAGCATTAAAAGTAAGATTGGTCTTGTCATGATCGGATGAGGAATGGCACAATTACACGACAATACCAATATTACTTTTAATACTTTCTAGACGTCCACGAGGCATCTAACTTGCGTGCACAATGCAAATTATTGTACTCTAGTGCCGAATTCCACTGCAAAACTAATAATAAAAAAGCAATTTTCTAGGGACCAACTAGTGCAAAATGGTGAACAATTTGAGGAGACTTACTGTTGTTGGCCCCCTTTAGCGGTCTGATGATCTTGCACACACGCACAACATTTGGGCGCGTCGTCATCGCCGTATAGTAGAATCCTTTCTGCATGGTGTGCATTACTGCTATAAAGACGAACTAGGAAGTGAAAGAAGCGCTGGAATTATCACCGATTAAGAATAATGCCATATAGCTCCATCTTGATCAAGGACGGCAAACTATTACGGTGAAATCGCGGAAGCTATTGCACGTAGGTCTACTTAATTTAGTCACCAGCGCTTAGCTTAGGTCGGACGAGAATGTCTCATTAAATCGCAGAATTAAACCTGAAATACGCAGAATTAATATGATTTTCACTACTGGACAATGATTGATTTGTTTCCGCTCGCATTAGAACATGGGAGCTTAGCACCGCGCAGCGAAACACCCGACAAAGCATCGTCATTGACCAGCAGTCCAGCCGCTACGTTTACTTTTGCTATCAAGTAAAGGAAAAAAAAGCATTCGCGCTGATGTCAACCCGCACTGTATATCGACGGACATAAATGGACTGTAATCTCTATTATGCCAACTATTTGGCACTCATAAACAGTCGACAGTGCGCGCATGTGCACGCAGCGAGCGGGCTAGGGTATCGCTACCCGCCAAGCTCCTATTAAATGCCGTCCAGAGCCAATACTATCCGACAATGACCAGCCATTTGGCTATAACTAACTTATGGTCTATTGACAACTCGACTAATTTAACTATGACACGCTCCAAGAGCCATTGCACGTTAGACTGAAGCTGGTCACATAATGATATCCAGTGGCGTAACCAGGATTTTTTAACAGGGGGGGAGGGGGCAAAAACAGCGAAAGATATGTAATTGTAACTCAGTGGCGGATCTAGAATTCCAAGGGGGGAAACAAGTGTGGGGGGGAGGGGGTCCTCCCTAGAAAATGTTGAAAATGTAGATCGCAGGCGATGGTATTGGAGGTACTTTTGAGTACATGTGTACAGTCTTCATTCTTAAGACACTTATTCTCTTTTTAGTACATTTTTTTTTTTACTTTTTGATCAACAGGGCCATGACCCCCTTTGACCCCCCCCCATACGCCACTGATGATATCGACATACGAGATGAGGCAGGAGTGGAGTATTTGGAAGACGCTGGGGTTAATGCCCTATGGGAGGCTCTCAACAGCTGAGTTAATGGGCGAGTTTTGAATCGGAATGGAGAATGATAGAAATTCAATCGCTCGTGTGCAGCACCGTTTCGCTAAGAGCGCAAAGTGTGTGTGCACTACACACTGAGCGGTGTCCAGAAATCTTGTTAGTAATTTGTAAACACGCGCACAGAATAGGGGATAACGTGTTTGCGAGAGCGCATGCGCGAGAAGAGCAGTAGCCCAAGGCGGCATGCATGAGTGCATATTCCGACTCTCCTATATAGTTTCACTTGTCACACCCGGGCACACCATATTCGCGAACAACTTCTGTATTTGTTAGTGAGAAACCCGTGGTTGCCTTTAACGGAGAACACTCGTTCGTGTAAGTACATTAATGCGCGATAAAATAGGTATTATAGTAAAGGGTAATAACAATGAACTATATCTTTGCTTGTTAGAAAATATGCTAAAAATATTAACAATAACTAAAAAATAGCGGCTAAAAATATCAATAAACGGGGATATGTGGAGCAAAACTCTTTCGAGGAACATTGTAGAACTGAAATGAAAGTGGACGCCTACATTCGCTATCAACACATTCACATGTAATTAAGACTATATATAGATTAAGAACTTACTCTAGCAGACTAATTAAGATATTCGAGTGTTACTTAAGTTAGTAAATATTTCTAAACAACCGGTCATAGAGATTTTTCGGTCAATAACCAGTTTTCTCAAATTCACCACTCATCTAACGCGGTTTTTTATATCGAGCATCATCTTTTTCTGCCAGTACTTGTGTAACGGCTTTCGCCCGAAAAATTGGTTTTTGGTACGGGACAAAATGGTATCGAATAGCGCACGCAGTTGACAGACACATTTGCGGTCTTTTCTCTACATCCCATTTGTTGCCCGCGTCTGGAGCCATCTCGACAAAAAATCCCGAGTGTACCAAGATCCGACAAGTTAAAATGAATGGGCATGCAAACTCACTGAAAACATGCATGATGACTGACTCTTCGTTCTCATATAGTTTCGATTGCTTTAAAGTCTTTTCTTCGGGGTCGCTTTTATAAAAGCAACTTGTTTTATATATGAAAAAAAAAATAAAAGCAAACTATTTATATAAGCTATAAATTGAGTTATTGTAGATGAATTTTTGCCAATGGCGTGTTTAAATCAGTGGAATCTTTTCGAGATAATTAATTAATATAATGTGCGCATTAAACCCCCTCCTTCCTCCGCGTAGGCACCTGCGCGCGGAGGTGTACGTGCGTATACGTGCGCATACGTGCAAGTGTTGCGTGTAGGTGTGCGTGTGCTTGCACCAGAGCATATAAATCAACTTGATTTATTATTATGCTCTGCTTGCACGAAATTGGAAAAATAAAGGCATGCAGCAGCCCTCCGTCCTTGCTCCCCTCAGTGAGGTTAAGGCTCTGGTTTTGTTCTGAGATATATATTTCGCATGCATAGACCTTTTGCGATCGTTTGTGTGATCATTCGGTAGGCAAATACTTTTTGCGGGTTTTCACAAGTTCATACAGATTTAAAACAACAAATGCTTGTGGCCCATTTTTGTTCATCGGAAGCGTTTTGCGTGTTTTCCGTCAAGAATGCAGCCATATTCAAAGTGCGTATGTAAATCTCATAGTTTTCGCTGTGGAGAGGAGCAAGTTTAATGGCTAATGGACAGCTTGAAAAAGATGCTCAGACGGGTCATACGACCAATTCTAATTCCGCCCAGCGCGTAGAGCTACACACAATCGTCTTCGTTCCAGCAGAGTGCACAAGTTTGCCCGAGCAAAGGTGGAACCTATACTTTGCGCGAGTGTGTATTGCAATGCACGAGATACGACCAGCAGTTTTCCTTCCAGTAGTTTTACTACCAGACAGCATTTTTACTGTGAATCCTTCAGAGAACATTGACTGTCATTAAGACCGAAGAGCGAGGAGAAACGCCATTTCCATTGAATGGTCACAAATTCCCGATGACGCTCGGCCAATACCCTGCCAATTATTTCGAAAAGCAGATAAAGTTTACTGCTCTAACAGCCATTAACTTAAGTGGCTTAGGAAATAAAATCAAAGCCTGCAATAATTTTTTTGGCGTATAGGCGAATATGAGCCATACGCAGTATAGTTGCTAGGTCAATGTTCGTTACGCCACACTACATGAGGATTTCAAGTGTTCACCTGATATAAGCCATTGTGAATGCTGCGTGATATAGGCTCAAAGTGTAGTCTTGCGTATCTTGGGGGTTGGGTGTCAAAGCGAGCGGAAGAAGGAAATACGATACATTTTATTCAGGGAGTGAAGAGCCGTTTTGCTTCACATTCAATGACTTGTAACGGACGTTGTGAGATAAATCGTTGAATGAAATTGATCTATGAATACATCGAAGCACGTACTTACCACGCACACGTTCACCCGCGCACACATACACACACGCGCTCACACATACACGCGCGCACACACACGCGCGCGCGCTCACACATACACGCGCGCACACACACACGCACACGCACATACACACGCATGTACGTACACGCAATAACGCGCGCCCAGACGAACACGCACACACACACACAGCACACACACATACACACACACTCACGAACGCGGATACACACACACACACACACACACACACACACACACACACACACACACACACACACACACACACACGCGGACACGCACACGCAAGCACGGCACACAAACGAACGCGGACACGCACACGCAAGCACGCGCACACAAACGAACGCGGGCACGCACACGCACGCACGCATGCACGCACACGCAAGCACGCGACAGCGGCATGCAGGTTTCGCAGGAAACGCAGTTATGCGACATTAAACGTTGTATTTTTATTATATAGTGTTTTATTTACAATGTTGCGTTTTGTCACGGCTGTCTGATGTCACTCAGGGCCGAATAATTGTTCCCCGGCGTTAAAGCCGCACTATGCGCATCCAAACGCTAATTTCTCCAGTACTAGACTAGAAAATACTTCGTGTCATGCATAATCACACTACCTTATGGCAAAATAAACTCTAGTTCCTCCCATTTCACTGCGCGCTTGCTTAAAACCCACAAGAAAGAGGTGCGAAATCTGGTAATCTGGCGCCAACGCCGACTTGTCTGCCAAACAATTTAGCCTCGAAGTGGTTAGGTGACGTCACATGTTTTTATCGCGAAACTGTCAACAACATCGGAGAATTTGAACAACATTGGAGGTATTTTCAAATGCCTTTTAGAAGACAACGCGCAGTGAAATGGGAAGAACTAGAGTTTATTTTGTCATAAGGTAGTATGATTCTGCATGACACGAAGTATTTGCTAGTCTAGTACTGGAGAAATTAGCGTGTAGATGCGCATAGTGCGGCTTTAAAGCCTGCCGCACACGCTGTGGAACTTGCTGTGTCATCGTCCACACGTGGAAAGTGGCGCAGCAAGTTCCACAGCGTGTGCGGATGCAAAATCCCTCGATCTGGGTGTTTTCTTCCACGTGTGGAAGTTTGAACAGCGCGTGCGGAGCACCCAATTAGCATTGTTCGCTTGGACGCATTGTATTTTTTTCTCAGCTCGCAGTTCGCAGCTCGCATATCAGGCAGCTCGCATAGAGGCATGTCCAAGAACTGATCGATCAAACGTCGTGTCAACGCTCTGTTCAACGACGCTCCGTGTCCAAGCGAGCAATCAAGCGAACAATGCGAATTGAGTGTGGATTAGCTGCTGCAGATCGAGTCTGACAACTGCCTTTGTTTTGAATTATTTAGAAACGTTCTGCGTGACCGCCAGGGAAGAATGTTCATCGACGAATCATCACCCGCTGAGCCTCACCTTACAACTACGTACTTACTGTACGGCCACATAGGAACTTCGTCAAAGGCAACGTCACAAAGTACTCACCAATCACAGCACAGTAGACGTCTAATGACAGCTTATTACCAAGTTTCTGTAATTGCAATTATAGGCTCACAGTTACGACGTGTTTCTGCCAAAGCCAAATACAGTAATTTAGTACTTATTTGATGTATTACCTGCGGAGTAGTAACATTAGTAGTAACATGGGCGCCAGGGGCGTAAATCCGTACCGAAGAATGGGGGGGGGGGATGATCGGCGATAGCCGGGGACGAAATTAACCTTGGCTGCCGCAGGCAGGCCCGCGTTCCGTAGGCATGCCAGTGCCAAGCCATTTTCCTGCAATCTGAGGCATACTGTGGGCCATATTCTCATGTCTGATGACACTATCTCAACCCTAGACTCAACCCTACAAGTTAGGATTCAAAACACTTTTCATGACTTTTCAGAGAGCGTACACAGTTAGGTTACTATAGTAATAATACGTACATGTATTAAAACACAGGTAAGAATTGCAATTTCTCACAATTTCACGTGTTTTTGTATGTTTGCAGCCATACTTTTTGGCTATTCTTTTTTTTTCTCTTTTTTTTGAATCTCAGGGGGATATTTGTACAGGCCATCCCCCCTCCTTCCAGAGCGGGGGGGGGGATGCATCCCCCATCTCCCCGGGATTTACGCCCCTGATTAGAGCTAGCAAACAGAGTTAGCTGTACAGTAACAGTACTGTACAGCTAACAGACTTACTACAGAGTTACTACCGAGTTACTATAGAGTTACTACAGTACTGTACAGTAACAGAGAGAGCTAGTAAACAGAGTATAGATACTAACAGAGTTATACGCGGCAGCCGTTATACGCATAGAGCCAGCCACCCATGTAGAAACACCTATTATACTAATTCTACACTGCAAATGTATCACAGAGTAGGCGTACGATAGCTACTTAAATGTAACCACTAGGTGTAACCCCCACAGAGGCGATATCGTGCCTATATATACGTTTACCACTACGCATCCTTATTCGTAATAAGGTAGTATAAAACACGTCAAACACGTCAGCGCGCGCGCGCGTGTGTGTGTGTGTGTGTGTGTGTGCGCGCGCGCGCGCGCTCGCGCGCAGGTAATCCTGGTAACTAACAATACACTTTCAACAATACAGTGTGTATTGTTGAAAGCTCGCTATCAATACACAGTGTATTGTCAAATGCCTAAACATACAGCACACTGTGTATTGTTAGTTACCAGGATTATCTGGTATGTGTTATTAGTTGAGAATGGCCGCCGCTATGGTTTGTATGCACACTAATAGTACGCTAGCCTGTCCTGCGTGGCTGCACGGGGGTGGCCGCCGGGGTGGGTCAGCACACCGACTACGTCCGCTCACCTCGCACCGCGGCGGTTGCGATTTCAAAAGCGAAAAGAAAGTCAGGAAACAGCGCAGTCCCTTTCACGGCGGGGGGGGGAGGAGGCAAATTGCCTTCATGGCTTTTGCTTCTTTTCTCCTCCGTGCGAACGTGAGGTCACGCGCACAACGTGGCCATTTTCACAGCGACGTGGTTGCAGCGGCTACTCATGTAGGTAGAGTGAGATAGAGGTGGGAGAGCGGGTAGAAGCACAGGCACTTGGAGCGTTTCAATAAAATATAATGCTAAATAAATACGAAATCTATTTCCTACGAAAGTCTTAATGTTTCTCTACTCTCTTTCGCCTATTATTGCCGACAATTTCCTGTTAAAATGCCGTCCAAATGCTCCTCTGCAACACGCATGTACACCGCGCGCAAGCTGCTGCACACTGACACATATATAGAGAGCTCTATAGAGCAATTATAGGACGGCATTTACAGGAAATTGTCGGCAATAATAGGCGAAAGAGAGTAGAGAAACATTAAGACTTTGGTAGGAAATAGATTTCGTATTTATTTAGCATTATATTTTATTGAAACGCTCCAAGTGCCTGTGGGTAGACGGTGAAGTTGTCACTCCTATGAAGAGCTTGTCGTCAGGGGTGGCATCGGGGGGTGTCAGAAAGTCCTCTATGTGACGTAGGTTCGATCGCTTACGCGTGTTCATGTCTCAGATTTTCGTAACCTCGTGAAAAGAAATGAGCCGATCGCTCAGCGGTTTAGTTGTAGATTCAAGATTGATGTGATCAGGAATGAATAATAATGGAATATATTTCAATTGTTATTCACTCCTGATGTGATTAATATACGCTGTGGGTTTAGATTGCAGGCGCTGTAGATTGCAGCGGTTGCACATTGCAGCAGTTGTAAGCGGGAGTAGCTATGGATTGCAGCAGTGGCAGCGGATTGCAGCAGTAGTAATTTCTATTCTATCAAGAGCCAATAATACCTTAATAATGTATTATTAGCTCTTGATTCTATCTATATCTATATCTATATCTATATATATATATTATATATATATATTATATGTTATTATACTATTTTCTATATTATTATATTATATATATCTATATATATCAAGAGCTAATAATACCTTATTATTAGCTCTTGATATATATATAATCAACAGCTAATAATACGTATATATTATTTGCTCTTGATTATATATTCTATTCTATATGTTTAATGCAACAGGGGCAGTCCTCGATGTCGCTGAGACAATTATATAGCAAATATAAAAATGTCGTTGTCATGCCAACGCATCGACGCCAGCAGCAGCAACGGACAGCCGCGCATCCGGTTTCCGATGCGATTCTCCGCATAACCGAAAGTTTTTTATTGTGCGACTTTAATAATTAAACTGCCGCGAAGCTGATCCGTCACGCACGCCGGGAAAGTTGAATCAGAGGGCGATGATAAGCGATGAGAGCGGAGATTTAAAGCCTGAAAGTACCTCGTTGTTTCGCATGCAGCACGCGAGAGCTAAACACTCGCATGTTATGAACAAGATCAAACTGTCGCTCTCACCTCGCCGACATGTCACTCGAGATGACAATTTACCGCGTGTGCTCGACGTTAGCGTGCATGCGTGCCCTCGTTATTTGTTAATCGGATTTGATCGGGTCTAATTGAAAGCGATGTGTGCTGGCTGGTTTTAAAACGGGTTGCGGGAAAAATTAAATCAGGTTGTACTCTTGTGCCCTTGATGAGAAAGCAGGAGAGTAGCGAGCCCTGCATGGTGATCACACCTGCATGTCATAAACACACCTGCCAGCAACGTCATATATATATATATATGCAACGATTTTACGTCTAGTTGTGACGACGAATGAAGGTTCGACCACTGGATTGTAGTGTAGGAGTCAATACAAGAAATAGCAACACGTAAAAACCAGAACAAGCTGATAAAAGTGTTCACGCCGGGAATAGGCCCGGGGCTTTTATTCGGTCTTAGTCAACAGACTAAGGTGAACTAAAAGATGGTGCACAGAATCCCACACAGCGTTGTCGCTGGGGTGTAGAAATATACACGATGAACTGAACAGCTAAACAGTATTAACTAACACCCTAGAGTAGTATAAATACTGGGCTCAGCTCTCAGTAAGGCGGAGTGTACGATCTGGAGCGACCGCGACGGGTCAAGCCAGCATTGCGGCCACAAGCAGGAGCGCCTCATCTTCACGGATCACGTAAGCATACCAGTATCTAGTTAACCCCTGCACAGGGCAAGCAACTCACTACAGCTGTGATCCGTGATCCGTGAAGATGAGGCGCTCCTGCTTGTGGCCGCAATGCTGGCTTGACCCGTCGCGGTCGCTCCAGATCGTACACTCCGCCTTACTGAGAGCTGAGCCCAGTATTTATACCACAAGCTCAGCGTTGGTGGGGCTTCTTACCTTCCCATCATGCATCACGAGAGACGCGTGATCAAGTCATGTTTTATGTCACGCACATCACATGACAAGCCACACATCACCCCAGACTCCACGACAGATGGCGCTCTCGCTCTGGCTCAATTCTGCTGATTTCCTGATTTTCAATTGTCCTGAGTGTGGGAAGGGGGCGCTGCATGCAGTTTGACATCACCCCACAGGTTTCCTTCATACAACCGGTGGGAATCACGTGATCGCCGTCATAGCCACCAGAGATGAGCCCACCAGCACAGCAGTATTTGTTGGTGTTACTATGAATAAAGAAGCGTGTGTGTGCGGGGGCAGGCACTGCGTCGTGAGGGGCCGTTCCGGTGTGACAGTCTCTTTTCATTGTTTGCGAGAGAGTGTATTGGTGTGGGTCTTGCGTTGGCGGGTTGGCTTTTGTTGTTTGTTTATGGATTGCTTTTTTAGTTGGTCGATGGGCCTGGGGGGCTGTCAGTAGTCGAGGTTAGTATGAGTAGATAGTAGTAGTAGTTAGAGTAGTAGTAATATGTAGTAAGTAGTAGTAGCTAGTAGTAGTAGTCAGTGGTCAACGTAGCAGTTAGCAGTAGCAGCAGTCAGTAGAAGTAGTGAGTAGCAGGCAGAGTCGTTAGTAGAAAGTAGAAATACGTGGTTCGAGAAGTAAGATAGAGGCGGGAAGGGGGGCCAGCCTGGAGTCGGTGACTTCGCGCTTTGTCAATATCAGTAGGAAGCTAGCTACGCAGTGACATTTCAATCACCTATACCTCCACATAACGAAGTATAGACCATTTTAAAAGGCCCAAATCAAAACGCTCTGTACTGCGCAAACAACTACATTTCAGCCCGCATTAGTTCACAGACATGCGAACCGGTAAGCGTAGCCATTGATACGGCCTAACATACAATTACCTAATAATTTAGTCATACTATACTATTATAAGTATTTAGCCGCGTATGTTGCAGGTTCCGCCATTCAGAAATGGAAGAAATCCTCATGAGTCAATCGCGGGAGTAGGAGACGTCTCCCGTTACCGGCGTCCGCAATGATAGCCAGAAAACGAAGGATACGAACTAATCAGAGCTTTTCTAGTCGTCCGTAAAACGGATGCAGTTTCTGGCAGAAGTATTCAATCAATAATAATGTGAAAAGTAACGATCCTCATTCTTTTTTTCTGTTGCGTGTGTACAGTGTTTTGCTAACTAAAATTCTATTTAACTAATCGACTTCGTGTCTGTTCATAATTAATAACTATCTGATCTGTTGTTTTTCTCAGGCTCTTCTAGCTGCCTCTCCTCTTGATACGAGACGCAGTAGCTTTTGTCCATATTGGCTAACTCTTTGACTTCCTATTCCTGCCAAACTTTCGGCTATTTTATATATTATCGATATAATTATATATATGATATCATCTTTCTCTCGGCCTTCGCTCGCTCTCTTACTCCACATACTCATGCAATAAATGAATCATTGGAGCTACAATCGCCACATTCGGATCATCCAGCTAGCTACAATCGCCACATAATTTACATTTATCTTCTTTTTCAGAGAAGTCACCGTATTAAAGTAACGTCAACATTAACAAGCAGAGGTGTAGACGCTTATCTGAAAATGCATTCGAGATGCGAGTCGGCAAACATGACGCAGGCGAACTTCAAGCTCAGCTTTTGAGTAAGTTCTCTTTAATGGGTCGACGTATGATGGGCTGTATTTAAGCGGCACCTGAAGCGGAAAGTCATTTTCGGCGCGGATACTGGATTTATACACTAATATAACTAGTTAAGATGATTGGAGATAGTGGCGCTGAAGCGTATAAATTTTTCGAGATTCGGAAATAAGACGTCAAACGGGAAGCGGCCGGGATTGGTACCGACCTTTTGTTATCGGTAGCAACGACGAAATTACCTGAGATATATTTTATGTTCGTGAATGTGGGAAGTCAGAACTTCACCGGATGACGCGGGGAAGCCGTCTGAAAGAATTGTCTTAGTGGCAGATAAGATGGACAAGCGTTTGCGAAGGAAAGCTACTTACTCCTTACCAGGAATGACCTCAAGTTCATATAGGTGATTAATGGGCGTGGGACACCAGGAAATATATTTTTGACAAGTAAATATATAATTACTTACAGAGGGAGTGGCAATATTTTCATGTAACAAAGCTTAGGAGTGGACGTCCGGACCTGTTTCAATTCCTTAGTAAGTGATCTGTTACATTCATCGTTTTTAGAACTCAGCGCCACTTTTAGTCTGAATGTTTAGTGTCATAGATTGTGAACCGAGAGATAATATGGGGCGCATAGCACAGCATCCACATAAATGTTAGCGACATTTTACACTAATAATGCCATAATTATTTATGATGGTTTTTAGCAACTGGCCCCCCTGGTTGGATAACGATATTAGAAACTAACGGTAGCAGTTTCCCTGTGGGAGGCTTCTAAAAAGCGTTACAGAATTAATTCTAGTGCCTGTGTTTTGTCGTTTATGCTGCTCGCTACTCGAATAATCTAACAGTATATTATATATAGTGTTTATATCAACCTAGTACGCATACCTTGTTACTCATAATATTATAATTTAGTAACTACCTGCTATACAGAATAAATAAATCGACCATGCACGTTGTCTCTAAACGTCATTTGGTTTGAATAAACTATATGCATCATCGTTGTGTTATTTTTCCGCTTTCTGTAATTTTATACAAATTATGGAATGGCTGCTGTGCGCTTAAAAATATATTAAATGTATTAATTATACATTGACTCAAGCAGCTAAAAAATAAATTTTATTTTATTAATAAATCAAATGAAGCATATCTATTTTATTCGTGAGAGTTAGTTTTGCGTACTAATCTATGCTCTCTATCATTTTTTTATAAATATTAATATCCTAAAATACACGAGCGGCGATACATGCACATCGAGCGGTAGAATAATAAGAAATTTCATATTATCTACTCCTGATGCGCATAGACTGCGGAGAATGCCGAGATTTTTCGACATCGGCGGAGCAGATAGCTGAGATTGAAAACACGTTTTATATTGCTAGAGTCGCCGAAGAAATTCACGTGTGCGGCGTAGCGTAGGCTCGTATCTGAGCGAAGAATAATACTGCGCATAAGTAAAATTCAGTATACGCGAGAGAATAATATTATAATGCTCGCGAGAGTCGATCTATTCCCACGAGAGTATTTAATAAACGCGGCCCGTTAGCGGTAAGCGAATGCAGTGATTCAAGTCATATTACGTAAAACATGATGTTATACTATAACGTATAATATATATATATATAATATATATATAGTATAATATACGAACTTCGGCTGGCTATATGCCCTCCGATATTCCCCGCACATCCGCTAACGTCCTGTCGCGTGCTTCAGCATCCTCCCAGTCGTGGCATTCAGCATA
>NW_014577169.1:192693-202539 GCF_000485595.1 Priapulus caudatus | reverse complement strand
CGAGAGAGAGAGAGGGCGAGAGACAAAGAGATAGAGAGAGAGAGCGAGAGAGAGAGAGGGCGAGAGACAAAGAGATAGAGAGAGAGAGCGAGAGCGATAGATAGATATATAAATTTAAATTTTACAGGATGTAAGTAACGACGTATAAACCAGATGAAATGATTTCATCGTTGTTAATCACCTATAAGTGTGGTTGAATGTTTAACCCTTAACTCTGTTCTAGGGTATGCTAGTGACTGAGCGATTTGTTAATCAGGCCAATACGTATACACTCCGGTCTTCCACACGCAGACACATGCATGCAGACACATGCCCACTCTCGCACGTACGCACACACACACACACACACACACACACACACACACACACACACACACACACATGCGCACACGCACGCACGTCCGCAGGCAACCACGCACCACACGCATACATATATAAAGCTGTACTTCCAATTGAATACTATAAGAAAATAAAACCCAATTCTAAGACAACGAAGGTCAATAATAATCCCTATTTCTGTGCGAAACAATGGACTGTATTAGAGCAAGCGAGAACTGCGTTAGTGAATGAGCCGAAACAAGAAAAGATCCGAGAAAGAACTTTAGACGCAAAGCGGGAATAGTGAAACAAGCACACACATACGCACGCACGCACGCACGCACGCACACACGCAGGCGTGCACACACGCACGCACGCACACACACACACACACACACACACAACCCACACACACACACACCCACACACGTACACACACGCATACACACACGCGCTCACACGTACACACGCGCACACATACACCCGCGCACACATACCCACATGCATACACACACGCATACACACACGCATACACACACGCGCTCACACACACACGCGCTCACACACACACGCACACGCACATACACACGCATGTACGTACACGCAATAACGCGCGCCTAGACGAACACGCGCGCACACACACACTGGGTTTTTAAATAAAAAAAATAATGGTAAATAAACACGAAATGTATTTACTACCAAAGTCTTAATGTTTCTCTACTCTCCTTCGCCTATTATTGCCGATAACTTTCTGTAAATGCCGTTCAAATGCTCCTCTGCAACACACAAGTACACCACAACACACACAACTAGAAATGAATATAGAGTTCTTTTGAGAACTCTAGTGTGAGAACTCTAGTTCTCAAGGAGCATTTGAACGGCATTTACAGGAATTTAACGGCAATAATAGGCGAAGGAGAATAGAGAAACATTAAGACTTTGGTAGTAAATACATTTCGTGTTTATTTACCTTTTTTTATCGAGACGTTCCAAGGGCCTGTGCGTATTATTGTAGCAATAATGGCAGTCGTAACCCTACCACGTTTCCGACAACGGCCCCAGAATTATATATGCAAATTTATAACAAAAGGACACATATATATAACACCAGGGGTTAATAATAATAATTTGTATTATATCAAATGCGATAATATTCCCCCTGATAATATGCGAATCTGTGCAGCGCTGCAAAGCTAAACCGAAAGTGAATCGAAGCAAAGCTGTGCCACGCAATCTTGTATCATGTCTCTCTGGATGCACGTTGGTTGGACGTTTCATGCTCTTTTGCCAATTTTGGATAGACTATAATATATATCTTCCGTGGCGATATCACGACAGCGAGATGGATCAATGCCAGCTTCGCATATAATTGTAACGGGTAAATGATGGCGATCCTTGCTCTGTATATTGTCTGCAGGGCCGTAGCCTGCGGGGGGGGGAGGGGCAAGGGGGGCAGCTGCCCCCTAAATTTTGGAGCAAAATATAAAAAAAAAATTGTTTTACTAAAAGAGAATTGTCGTAGTCAGAATGAAGGCTGTACATGTACTCAAAAGTGCCTCGAATACCATCTCCTGCGATCTACATTTTCAAAATTTCCTGTGGGAGGACACCCAGACCCCTTACCTGTTTCTCACCCCTCCTTGAAATCATGGATCCGCCACTGCCCCCCTCCCTAGGAATTTGCTCAGCCTACGACCCTGGTCTGGGAACGTTGAGTCAGGCACGTACAAGTGGAAGTGGGCGTGTGCTCTTTTGTACTCTCAAAAACGTTGGTTTAAATGTAATGTATAATTTTCTACATTTTTCAGGGTTACGCACGCGTAGAGGATGCATGTCATTATTATTACTAACTCTGGTACGTATTATAGGTTATATCAAGAGCGTATTCAGAAGGTTCTCGATACGCTTCTTAATAGGCTTCTGGTTATATGGTAATCATTATATGCGCTTGGTTTTATGTAGCTGGTTTGCCCCCATGCTTCACACCCCAGCTGCGATGTAATTGCCATTGTGACATGATAGTGTGGTGCTTGTAGTTTTAGGGGGGGGGGGCAGTAATAAGAGCTTTTCATGATCAGTAGCCAGGAATGTTGTCGGTGCTCTGTTATTATATCGATGTTGTAAACTAGGGATGTTGTGATGGATATCCTGTTGGCTGCCAGGGCAAGGGGACGCTGACTACGTGCTTTTATGGGAAAATATATTCTCGATAGCCGCATACATATAATATTATGTATGCAGAATTTTATCCTTACCTCCGAACGAGCACAAACATTGCGCTATGCTACTGAACGGGTCTTATCTTTGTGTAAAGTAAATACACATTTCGATATTAAGAGTGACGTTATTCGTAACGTATCTATAATTCTTTACACAGTAGGCCTACCTAACGCGCCCTATAAACGATAATCATGCGTTTGTTATATTTTGCAGGCGATTATTTCACAGTGTCAGGTGACAGTGGCGAAGAATCGGTACGTAATGGGTCAAATATTGCATCACGTTTTAATTTCGTATGAAGAAAGATATACATTGTTAACCGTGAAACAATACATGTATAATATTGTAACATTATTATCTGATTATTTGGGCAACATTAATTTTCGGGGCGATTTCCGAGGATACAGACAATAATAGCTTTCTTATACATAATATTAAATTAATACCTCCCATGGCTAGTTTTCATTACCCAATGACTCATCATAAGCGTCAAAACACTGTAAATCAAATTCGCAATGCATCACGGTGGCTATTTAATTCATTCTAGGCAGCTCCACCGCTCAGCGGGCAACATTGATTTTGTGATCCATTATTGATCCAACATCATATTGCATCATATTGCGGTATTTCTCGCAGCCAAATAACAAATAATGTTATCACAAAATTCATAAAAGGGTAGGTGTGGATATATGGCTGTAAAAGTTCCCTTCCCCTGTTATTTTTTGTTTTGGAAAAAAATATATAGGTTATGACGATATTGTTCCCTTGCAGCTACGGCGACTACAGCAAGCGAGGCCTGTCACCTTATCACAATTATGGGCTTTATTCTCATGGAAGTCTCGACCAAAGCCTTAATGGTAATATATATATATATATATATATTAATCAAATATATATAATCAATCTATTAATCAATATATCAATTGCATCATAAGTAGATTACTATAGACACCATGTTCATAGCGCTCAACAATAATTATGTGCTCCAGGATATCTTACCAAGATGCCTTACGAATGCAATAATTAATCATTTACCCTTACTCATTAAATAATAATTGCATAGGCATTATATATATATATATATATAGGTGTCCATAGTAATCTGCTTATTATGCAGTTGATGGTTTGTTGCAAACTCTTAATTGCAAGCTCTTAATTGATCTCCGGCTTTGCCATTCAACGTGTTTCAGGTATATCGCGCATCTGTGACGTCACGCACTGTCATGGCATGCTGCTGAACGTCGACTTTCCCATGCCCTTTTATGGACATCTATACGTGCCAGGCGCAAATGGCAGTCCGTACTGCAGCGTGCATGGCCACGGAAAGCGCAAGCAGACCTTCTTCGTGCCGTTTACGTTTTGCGGAATGAAACGGGTGAGGACAATGTCATAGGATATTGGTACTGAAAGATATACGAAATCTCGACGAGTAGTGCATGTGTTCCTCCATGTACACTCATGCTGCATCCCTCCACACTCCCTCTACCTCCCTACATACTCCCACTGCCTTATTGCATACTCGCGTGCTTCCTCCTTGAATACTCACGCTGAATGATCACATTTTTCTGCTGCCTCCTTACATAAAACATATCCGTGTACTCGCAACCCGTATTTCCTCATATTTCACCAAAAGTCATACATCGCTGAAAGATTTCTTCAACATTTCCAAATAAAGCAGTTAGAGCGATGGCGACAATAGAAGATCGTATTAACCAATTATGAGGTATATAGTTTAATATATGTTGTTTTCTCGGTTTTATAATTTTGCATTGCTATTACTTTTTGTTTATACTTTGTACTAATTTTGTTTAATGACTTTCTACTTCAACTTGATACAAATCAGCACGGATTACAGCATTTTGATATTTCGGTTTGAACTGCAGGCCGATCTGTATGGAAACTATCACTCATACGTCAGAGTGTGGAATACGTTTGTTCTCGAATGGGCACCATATTCTCCTAGATTCAATCTACCAAGTATCAACTTCGAAGTGGAATGTCATCTACCGATGGGATACACGTTAGATTAGTAAGCATAACATCAGAAGTAGATAATAGGGAACCCTATATAGGGATAGGGGGGTTCCCTATTATCTACTTCTGATAACATCATATACGCAAAAAAGCAAGCAGTCACAAACTTGCATCACACTACATTAAATATATAATAGATTCAGAGGTAAAACAACGCGTCATAAAAATAAAGCATTATTCTCAAAAGCATTAAAGCTTAACTCGATTATACCAATTCCCTAGCCGTCCGATGCAACATAATAGTGAATGATAACGGCCTCTTATGTACAAGACGTGACTTCTTCGTATATGACATAGATCCACTATATATATCCACTATACCCCTATATGTAATTACTTGGTAACGTGAAACAATAATTGCCCCATGTACAGACGATACGACGTGGTGAATACGAAGGGAAGAGGTATATTTTATCCATTCATGAATCCTTTCTAGGTTTCTGCTGCCGTATATACAAACCATTGCCTTGCTGATTGTTGCCGTTTTTCGATGTCTTACAGCTAAACCAAGCCTTTACGGTCGTGCAACGGTGCGTACGGGTGTGCGTATTTCTTGCTTGAGTAAGCTATAAGTTATTGCTAAGTAATAATTTCATCTGCGTCTTTTTTATAGCAGTCACAAGGTCGAGTCCGAATGCTCAAATTTCTTCAAGTCGAAGAACGTTTTACCAGGTAATAGTAATGTCGCATCTGTAGGCGAACGTATGCGTGCGTACGTTCGCGTGCGTCTACGCGTTGGCGCCTGTCTCTACGTGTAACCGCCGGCATTCATCATTCACCAGATAATATTGTAAAACGTGTTAGCTCTGCTAAAAATCTAGTGTTGATATCTATCACAAAAGTAATATTTCGTAAAGTGTGTCTAGATGTTTGCCACATTTTCATGTTGAGTAGCAATACTAACAATTGGGGTCGATTCGTTTTAAAGAAATCTCGCTTCAGGCAATATAAAAAGGCGTACCTGCCTACAGGTGTCTATCGGTAAAATATTGGTGGCTGTAGAAATGTTTGCGAAACGCATAAATGAAGAAAAATTACTTCCCGAGGAAAATACACCCTGGTCCCCAAGGTAGATTTGATCACCATGACCCTGGCATAGCTCTACCCTTGTTACTTTCAATGCAATTGTAAAAAAACTGTATTTGAATAACTCTCAATTATAATGTCAAAACTCCAAAAAAAGATGTCCCAATTGGACGGAGCTGCCTGGATACGACGCAATGTCTTGGCGGAGACGGTGCACAGTGCCAAGACGTCGGTTATGGACAACGGAAGTGTGGTTGCATAACCGGATACGAGGCCAGAAGATTGGCATACCGAAGTCATTCATATGATAAATATGGATATCACCAAACTGCGTACCACTTGGAATGCAGACGAGGTATGTGTAATAACTCGCAATGTAGAAAGGTACTGGCCACTGGTATCTGGATAAAATCAGCAAGTATGTGAGTTTTACTGATCAAATTTTTAGGTAACCGTCAGTGATTATGTGTATTTACTCCGATAACAATCCCAATTCGTTGCAAACCTGGTGCATCTGCAGAACGTTTATGGACTAAACTTAGAAATTAATTACAACCTGCCCAATGTGTAACGTACACAACGTATAGTAATCAAGCACTCACCAACGGCGCGAAGACGCAGATATCTAGAAGAATTCCTTAACAACAGTTAAGTCAAGGACTTAGAATGAGGAGTGTATATTGATGCTTGTAAGAATGCATAAATAAAAAGCTTTAAATAAATAAGAATATATAAATATATAAGATAAATTTAAAAATAGAAATAGGTGTCAACATTTTATCACACGCGCGTTCGAGAACATATGTCTCTTCGTCATGCGACAACAACAGAATGTTGTAAATGTTGACACCTATTTCTATTTTTAAATTTATCTGATCTCTTCATGCATGGGTGTCCGTGTTTTACTTATTGTATAATATATATATATTGCAATATATAACATATATATTATATATATATGTTGCAATTCTCGCGTGCAGTGATCACACACAACCATATAATCTGTGGTAATTGATATTTCAGTTACAACCTCTGCCACTGTATGTGAGGACACATGTGCGGAGATCACTTGCCCGGTTGGTCAAACGTGTCACTCGAATGTTTGTGCTGGCACGTGTTTACTCGACGCAGATTGTACGGACACAGCTGCACCAGTATGCTGCAATGGTATTTGTGTCGCATGTCAAGATGACGACCATTGTACCGATTCTGATTTACCTGCGTGTGTTAATGGCACGTGTATCGCATGTGCAACTAACACGCACTGCATGAATACACCGCTAACACCAGTATGCTGCAACGGTGTGTGTGTCGCATGTCAAGATGACGACGATTGTACCGATTCTGATTTACCTGCGTGTGTTAATGGCACGTGTATCGCATGTGCAACTAACACGCACTGCAGCATGAATGCAGCAACACCCGTATGCTGCAACGGTGTGTGTGTTGCGTGTCAAAATGATGCAGGATGTACGGCGATTAATGCGAATTTACCGGCCTGCACTAGCGGAACATGTGAGCAGTGTAACATGGATTCGCACTGCTTCATTGGGCTTCCTAGATGTGTGAACAAAGCCTGCGTCGAGTGCATCATAGACACGGACTGTGCCACCGGGGAAACATGCGACGATAATCTCATGTGTGTTGCTGGGTGCACAGACGCATCGTGCATGGCTATGGATCCGAACTCATACTGTCCGGATGATATTGCATGTGCATGTCATCCCATATTCACTGAAGATAACGGAGTCTGTACAGGTACGTAAATTATACGACCTATAAGTGACTGTATATTCACCCATAGTCTTTACTGTAGTAACTTTATTTCGACTCGTATATACGTGTACGCTCAGGTGTGTCGGTGTGTGTGTGATCGTGTGTATGATCGTGGCTCGTGTGTATTATCGTATAGTGTATATACCATGTGATGGACTAACCCAAAAAAGGTCCTGCTTGGTGCGGGTAATTATGAAGTAATTACCCTGAGGTTAGCATAAAGTGATCGCCAGACAAACCAGACGTGTACGTACAACAGTATATATATATATCTATTATTTCACTCACTAATTAAGTACAAGCATACAAGGTTTTCGTCGTGTTAGATAAATGCAATACGGTGTGCACACCTTACCGGCGTGGCTACGGTGGTTTAGTCACAAGGTATAAATAGTCTATGTATCTTAGCTAGCGCTCCGTCTCTCTCTCTGCACATATACAGTGTATAGTTGTACTACCTGTTTTCTCATAGAGTAATCAACCAGAGTTGATGTGTATGATAAACAGAGGTAAGTACCGTAAATAAACAGATACAATGACTCAAAATAGTTTAAAGAGAGAGAGAGAGACACGTATACGATAGAGCACTCATACGATAGACCTATTAATACTTACAAGACGCTGACGTTCTGGAACTGTTTTTTAGAGTCCAGTACCTCGGTATTTATGCTACTTTTTAGGATCATTAGCCCGCTATCTGACGTCAGTACTGGCCTCGACACACCCCCTTAGACGGCGAGTTTACTGGACGTTCGGAAATGGTCAAGTTGTCCGTTCTACGTGGCTGCGTGCTATGGCACGACTAAGCTTAATCGTCTTTAAGATTAATTGTTTCTAAACTCTGCAGCGACATCCTATCCCTTAGGCTAGCCGGTCGCTTCACGATTTCCTTAATTAGTTTATTCTAATCAACTTTCCCTCTTGGTAATATTATCTTCATTACATTACGAAATTACAAATTCCCTGATAGGCATTGTACGTAATTTATCATCAGGGGCGTATAGCAAATCCATTTTGCGTGGAGGTGCAAATTAAGCCACGTTCAAGCTGCGTCCTGGGCAGGTGACCGTGGACAATTCGCCATTGACCATGCGAAACTATAAAAATTTCTCTGGGGGGGGGGCAGCTGCCTCGTACCTCCGCTAGCTACATTGATGTATTAGCCGTTGATGTATATTCTCATTTTAGGGGAAAATAATTATGTAAGGGTATCAAGAAATATTTATGGCACTAACTAAACTAACCAACGGGCAATCATGGGCCATTGCTGCCAAATAGATACAGGTAATTCTGTTCTAAGCAAAATACAGTGGGTGGATATAATGAGTTGTCGAAACAATGTGGGCCTGTTTGTGACCGATCAGTCTGATCTGGATCACTTGATCCCGCTCTGGCTAAAATAAATGCAAATGTGCTTGCATGTGTCAATGCCATGACCCCTCACCGGAGCAGCAGGGCCGTAGCTAGCGAAGAGGGGGGGGGCATGGGGGCATATCCATTACATATTCAATGGCCGAATATCATCACACACAAAAAACGGAGTTTTTACCAGAGACGAGATAGCACGTGCAATTTGCGGAAGTTTACCGATGCGTGCCATTTATTGACAATTTGCAACATGTGCATCATGTGTATCAATGGCCGATCAGGGCAGTGGCTGTCTCACATAGAGCTGAGCACCGTTGCGTCCGCCACCCGAGAACATTTTAGTCACACTAGAACTCTATGCAGAATCATAGATAGATATCTACTCCTTATATGTATCCTTATTCTCCACGATATGTATTTGTTTACTCAGTATGCTATTCCCCTATTTATGATCTTTAAAACAAGCCCAAGATTGTTCTTCTGTGTGTACGTGCTGTGTTTTGTTCGGGCAGGCAAACCACCATCACAACAGAGGCCATTCACAAAAAAACACGTGTTTTAAATCCACGGTCGCTCGCCAATGTGATGTCTTAAACATGTATAAGCATTGTCTAAAACCACCCTATAGCCTCGTTCACACGGGACCTCGTATTTATGAAATACGGTATTTGCGAAATACCGAATCTGAGACAAATACGCGGCCGAGCGTTCACACGCTGATTCGCGGCACCAGAAATACGGTATTTGCGAGCTGCGAGCTGCTTTAGTAACAATCAAGCGATTGCATTGTTTATTTCGCATTGTTCGCTTGATTGTTTAAAGCAGCTCGCAGCTCGCAAAGCGCACCAACTGCCGATAAAATACGTAGACTGGTACGCGCTCGTCAGTTCCACTCGCGTTACACTGGAACTGTCGAGCGCGGACCAGTCTATAAAATACGCGGCTTTAGAAATCCGGTATTTAGCGTTCACACGAGGAAATGCGCGGTCCAAGAAATCCGGTATTTCTCAAGCACGGCAAATTATTCGGGGTCTGGGAAGCCTCGTATTTACTAGACTGGTCCGCGCCCGACAGTTCCAGTGTAACGCGAGTGGAACTGACGAG
>NW_014577169.1:182032-192683 GCF_000485595.1 Priapulus caudatus | reverse complement strand
TTATAAGATAAATTTAAAAATAGAAAATAGGTGTCAAAATTTTCTTACGCGAGCTTACGAGAACATATGTCTCTTCGTCAAGCGACAACAACAGAATCTGTTAGAATCGGGGTCATTCGCCTGACGAAGAGACATGTTCTCGCAAGCTCGCGTAATAAAATGTTGACACCTGTTTCTATTTTTAAATTTATCTTATCTCTTCATGGGTGTCCGTGCGTTTTAACTTATCGTATATATATATTTAATATCTATATATGTATATACGGCTCTGCACCCAGGTACTTGCTGCTGCACACCGACCCGGCGGTCACCATGGCGGAGGACATCATGGCGGACATGGAATGTGCCGCCACCTGGAGGAGATCGTTAACGGTACTGTCGACTGCCCTGACGAGTTGCTGTGCCCGGACGGCTCCCAGCCGACGACATGCATGAACGAGCGCACGAAGACCAAGACCTTCGTCTGCGACGACACCTGCTACAATGTCACGGTACGCGGACACACCTGAACGCACCTGGCTAGATTCTTGATTAGTTAATTAACTAATCGTAATTTGGTTAATTAACTATCGTACGAAGATAAGTCGTTGGTTATTATTAATTAAGGATGTTATACTAATTGTTTTATATACTATATGATACGATAGGATGTTATACTAGTTGTTGATATAATTATATTTAATTAGAAATAATAAAACTTAAATTATAAAAGGTTTAAAAAGACGGAGGCAGAAGGGGAGAGTGTAATGTAGTTGTTTTGTGCATATAATATTGTGTACTCTCGTGTGCGTGTGTATGTGGCTGTGTCGTGGCTCGTGAGTATAGAGTGTACCATGCGGTTGTTCTAACCCAAAAAGGTCCTCGCTTGGTGCGGGTAATTATGAATTAATTACCCTGAGGTTAGCATAAACTGATAGACAAACCAGACGTGTACGTACAACAGTATATATATATATCTATTCTCTCACTCACTACTTAAGTACAAGCATACAGGGTTTTCGTCGTGT
This sequence comes from Priapulus caudatus, assembly GCF_000485595.1. Classification (NCBI taxonomy): domain Eukaryota; kingdom Metazoa; phylum Priapulida; class Priapulimorpha; order Priapulimorphida; family Priapulidae; genus Priapulus; species Priapulus caudatus. The sequence continues at coordinate 191,676 of NW_014577169.1, read as the reverse complement.
TAGATAAATGCAATACGGTGTGCACACCTTACCGGCGTGGCTACGGTGGTTTAGTCACAAGGTATAAATAGTCTATGTATCTTAGCTAGCGCTCCGTCTCTCTCTCTGCACATATACAGTGTATGGTTGTACTACCTGTTTTCTCATAGAGTAATCAACCAGAGTTGATGTGTAGGATAAACAGAGGTAAGTACCGTAAATAAACAGATACAATGACTCAAAATAGTTTAAAGAGAGAGAGAGAGAGACACGAATACGATAGACCTATTAATACCTACAAGACGCTGACGTTCGGGAACTGTTTTTTAGAGTCCAGTACCCCGGTATTTATTCTCTTTTTAGGATCATTAGCCCGCTATCTGACGTCCGTACTGGCCTCGACACGCCCCCTTAAACGGCGAGTTTACTGGACGTTTTGGAATGGTCAAGTTGCCCCGTTCTACGTGGCTGCGTGCTATGGCACGACTAAGCTTAATCGTCTTTAAGATTAATTGTTTCTAAACTCTGCAGCGACATCCTATCCCTTAGGCTAGCCGGTCGCTTCACGATTTCCTTAATTAGTTTATTCTAATCAACTTTCCCTCTTGGTAATATTATCTTCATTACATTACGAAATTACAAATTCCCTGATAGGCATTGTACGTAATTTATCATCAGGGGCGTATAGCAAATCCATTTTGCGTGGAGGTGCAAATTAAGCCACGTTCAAGCTGCGTCCTGGGCAGGTGACCGTGGACAATTCGCCATTGACCATGCGAAACTATAAAAATTTCTCTGGGGGGGGCAGCTGCCTCGTACCTCCGCTAGCTACATTGATGTATTAGCCGTTGATGTATATTCTCATTTTAGGGGAAAATAATTATGTAAGGGTATCAAGAAATATTTATGGCACTAACTAAACTAACCAACGGGCAATCATGGGCCATTGCTGCCAAATAGATACAGGTAATTCTGTTCTAAGCAAAATACAGTGGGTGGATATAATGAGTTGTCGAAACAATGTGGGCCTGTTTGTGACCGATCAGTCTGATCTGGATCACTTGATCCCGCTCTGGCTAAAATAAATGCAAATGTGCTTGCATGTGTCAATGCCATGACCCCTCACCGGAGCAGCAGGGCCGTAGCTAGCGAAGAGGGGGGGGGGCATGGGGGCATATCCATTACATATTCAATGGCCGAATATCATCACACACAAAAAACGGAGTTTTTACCAGAGACGAGATAGCACGTGCAATTTGCGGAAGTTTACCGATGCGTGCCATTTATTGACAATTTGCAACATGTGCATCATGTGTATCAATGGCCGATCAGGGCAGTGGCTGTCTCACATAGAGCTGAGCACCGTTGCGTCCGCCACCCGAGAACATTTTAGTCACACTAGAACTCTATGCAGAATCATAGATAGATATCTACTCCTTATATGTATCCTTATTCTCCACGATATGTATTTGTTTACTCAGTATGCTATTCCCCTATTTATGATCTTTAAAACAAGCCCAAGATTGTTCTTCTGTGTGTACGTGCTGTGTTTTGTTCGGGCAGGCAAACCACCATCACAACAGAGGCCATTCACAAAAAAACACGTGTTTTAAATCCACGGTCGCTCGCCAATGTGATGTCTTAAACATGTATAAGCATTGTCTAAAACCACCCTATAGCCTCGTTCACACGGGACCTCGTATTTATGAAATACGGTATTTGCGAAATACCGAATCTGAGACAAATACGCGGCCGAGCGTTCACACGCTGATTCGCGGCACCAGAAATACGGTATTTGCGAGCTGCGAGCTGCTTTAGTAACAATCAAGCGAACAATGCGAAATAAACAATGCAATGCGCACCAACTGCCGATAAAATACGTAGACTGGTACGCGCTCGACAGTTCCACTCGCGTTACACTGGAACTGTCGAGCGCGGACCAGTCTATAAAATACGCGGCTTCAGAAATCCGGTATTTCTCAAGCACGGCAAATTATTCGGGGTCTGGGAAGCCGCGTATTTACATCAAATACCGGATCTGTTTAGATACCGTATTACTTGGACCGCGCATTTTGCCTCGTGTGAACGCTAAATTCCTTGCTACGTGTGAGCGCGGCTATTAGCCCTATTCCCTCCCCTTAGCCCTTTCCCTATTATCTACTCCTGATAATATCAAACATAGCAGTGTCTCAGGCGGTCTTTTGACCCCTCAAGATGTATATGAAATGCTGTTACTTGTACATATCTTTTTGGTGGTGCGCACATAAGAAATAAAAATAGGACTACACTAACAGAATGTGTCGAACTTATACTGATGCCACTTGTTGCTGTTGAACCGAGATTTGAAGATGTTTACTCTCTGATATGACCACTACACTTGTAAGACTGTTCCACTGGTCTACGACCCTAAATGAAAAACTGTTTTGTCTGATTGTCTAATTACATCTTTTCTTAACCAGTTTTAGTTCATGACCACGTGTGTTATTATCACTTCTAACAAAGAATATACCCTCTCATCCATGTCTTCTAGGCCACTTGAAATTTTAAAGACCTGTATCATGTCGTACCGATCTCTTCGGTACTCTAGTGATGGTAAACCGAGCTTTAGAAGCCCCCCCTTGTACGACAAGTGTTGTATGTCACATACTAATTTTGTTGCCCTTCTTTGTACATTCTCCAACAGACGAATGTCCTTCTTCAGGTACGGTGACCAAAGTGACGTTGCATACTCCATTAACGGACGGACTAGGAATTTGTACAGGGACAGAAACATATGGTCAAATGAGTGCTTTATCAAGCCTACCATTGCCTTTGCCTCACATTTCCTCACTTGTTTCTCAAATTTCAAGCTGCTATCAAACGTTACCCCCAGATCACATTCTTCAATATCCTGTTTCACAATGGTGTTTCCCATATTCTTCTTCATAGTGTAGCAATACATTGGATTGTTCTTGCCAATATGCATAACTTTGCACTTTTCCGTATTTATATTTAAAACGCAGCTGCCACTTATCTGACCAGTCACACAGTTTGTCTAAATCCTCTTGTATTTGCTCACACTGTTTCTCGTCATAAACGGCATCGAACAGTTTCGTGTCATCTGCAAATATTTTAACATAAAGCTGTTTACAACTTCTGGCAGGTCATTTATGAATATGAGAAATAGCACTGGACGTAGCACACTACCCTGGGGTACCCCGCTTACCACGTTTCTCCACTCTGATTGCGCTGAATTGTATGAGACGCACTATTGTCTATAGCTGGTATTGACCTTTGAATCAACCGATGTCTATGATCCACAACCACAGTTTGCCGTCTATACCGTAGGACATAAGTTTGGCTCCTAATCTCTTGTGAGGCACAGTGTCGAAAGCTTTGCTAAAATTTAGGTATATATTATCGATTGGGTGATCACAGTCAATAAACTCTGACCATTTGTCAAACACCTCCAGTAGCTGGGTAGTACATGATCTTCGTGGCCTAAAGCCCTACTGTTGTTGTGAAAAAAAGTTGTTGATGTTCATATATTCCATAATGTGATCTTTCACAATAGATTCACACAGTTTACAAATCACTGAAGTCAGGCTCACTGGGCGGTAGCTTCCGGGCTGCTTTTTATCGCCCTTTTTGAAGATAGGTGATACTTGAGCAACTTTCCAGTCTTGGGGAATGGTACCTCTTAGTAATGTCTGCTCAAAGATCATAGTTAGTGGAGTAGTGACATTTTCCCTACATTCAAAAAGGATTTTTGGGTGTATACCATCTGGTCCCGGAGATTTGTCCGTTTTTTATCTTATCCAGTTTCTTGCGAATCATTTCCTCTCGAATCAACAGCGTGCTGATCGTGGGTGTCTCCCTTGGGATTTCATATGTGATGGTGCCATCAGTATTATCGTGAATACATCACTAAAAAATTCGTTGAGCACATCAACCTTTTCTTGTTCTCCCTCAGTCATGTTTCCATCAGGTTTTATCAAGTCAGTAACACCAGAACGTGTTTTTGTCATTGACTTAACATATTTCCAGAACGATTTCATGCTCGACTTGCATTCCAGGGCTATCTTTCTTTCATAATCCGCTTTTGCTAATCTTACACCAGTTGTGCACTTATTCCTTAACAATTTGTATGCATCATAATCCTTATATGATCTGGAATTCCAGTATTTTGACCAGACTTTTCTTTTACCTGCCACAACGTCTGCCACATCCTTGTTCATCCATAATGGTCTAGCACGACTTTTCCCTCGGCTCCTTGTTTTGGGAATATGTGCTTCCATTGCCTTGTCCAAAATAACTCTAAAGGCTGACCAGTTGGCTTCCACCTCATCAGAACATAAAACATGTTCCCAGTCTATTAGTCCGAGATCACTATTCATAGCAGCATAATCACCTTTGTAATATTTAAATCTAGCTCGCACGTTCTCACCAGATTTTAAATAACAGTTGAAGTCAAACAATAGGATACAGTGATCACTATTCCCAAGCGGCTGGTCGTATACAATATCGTAATTGATGATCATGTTTTCCTCGTTGGTGAATACCAAGTCCAGTAGGCTTGGCTTCTGGTTGCCTCTGTATCTAGTCTCCTCACTCACCTGTTGGTACAAGAAATTACTTGCACACTGTCGTAGAACACTGATGCTGGATGCTGATCATGAGCTTCCGTTCTACTGTCTACCCAGCATATCTCCTTGTAGTTGAAATCGCCCACTACTAATGAATGGCTATAGCCAGCGTTGCTCACGTCGCTTAGAAGTTTGCACAGAACATCATTATTTGCAGTGGTACTAGACGGGCTTCTATACACACACCCAACTAGCAGTTTATCACTCTTATCAAGGTTCACTCTGCACCATACCGATTCCTCAAAGTTAAGATGATCAAACTAATCCACTGGCACTGCTTGTAAATCGCAATGAGCATATATCACAACTCCTCTGTTACCGCTCTTGCCTGGCATAATCCTGTCGTAGTTTGCAATGTCTAAACAAAGTCGTCCTGTAAACGTAGTCTGTTCTTGGGGAAAATCTTACACAAAGCTGTCAACTTCGGTTGCTCAAGCACCACATACGCGTGTAGTAGTAGTATGTAGTAGTATGCGCAAGTACCACATACGCGTGTAGTAGTATGCTCAAGCACCACATACGCGTGTAGTAGTAGTATGTAGTAGTATGCGCAAGTACCATCAATTCCGCGTGTTTATTAGTCAAACAATCAACATTTGTAAACATAACTTTCAACTTGTGCTGGTTAGTCTGAACTTGTGAGTTGAAATTATATATATTGTTATGGTTCTTCTTTTGTGAGTCGTTAACGAAAGGGCTGGCCCCACTTGTCAGCCTTGGGGTGTGGGAGTTTTATCACGTTGCCTCTTCTAATGACATAGTTCCCATCTGGATCAGAGGCTCTCTAGTCTTGCAAGTCTTTGCGCAAGTTCCTGTATGCTGCTCGCTGTTTCTCTGTATAATCTCGTCTAATCGAATTTTGTCAAAGACAGAGCCTCTTAGTAGGTTAGCGTTCCGCAACATGCTATAGTGCGTCTCTCTGTCTGGAATGGTAGCACGCAGTGGTCTAGGTTTGTCACCTTGCTTACCTAATCGTCTGTATTCCTCCACTACCGGGGCAGATACATTGAGCACATTGACGCAGATTTCGGTGAATAATTTCTCATCGTGTGCTTGCCTTGTTGATTCGGAATCTGCCTTAGATTCTTCCAAATTGAAGAAAAAGATAGTTGACTCTCTTCGTCTCCTTTCCTCCCTCTCATCTATTTTTTTATCCATCATTTCTTCAAACTGCTACCTTAATATATTGCATACGTTCGTGTCCTGGGAGTTCAGTCTAGTTTCAATGTTTTCCAGTTTGGCATCTAGACGTGAATATAGAACCTCTAATCTACCCACGCTTGCCAGGACCAGGCTCGATTCAAGAACTGATCCTTATTGTGGGACGCCTGATGTAACATTTGCTACATATGTTACTTCTCCATCAAGTACGACAACTTGTGTTCTGTCTTCTAAAAAGCCCCTGATCCATTTATTAGTCGTCCATCGATGCCGTAACTCTTTAGCTTGTGGAGTAGCTTCTGATGGCTCACCTTATCCATCATGATGGCCCACAAAAATGCCTTGCTGAAGTCTAAAACTATGACGTCCGTCTGCTTTCCTGCATGCATATTGTTGGTGACTTCAGTGACAAACTCAACAAGTTGAGTTTCGCATGACCGTTCATCTCTGAAACCATGCGGTTTGTCGAATAGAATAGCATTAGACTTCCCGTGCTTCATGATGTTGGCGCAGATGATATATATATATGTTCCATGAGTCTGCAGGTGATACAAGTTAGTGATATGGGACGGCATAGTTACCTGGATCATTCTTCTTTCCTTTCTTATAGATGGGGACAACATTGGCTTTCTTCAAAACTGATGGTATAACTCCTGTCTGATATGATTTCCTGAAGATGATCCATAAGATCACCAACAATAAGCAGAGAGTTGATGTTATCTGGCCAAGGTGCTTTGTGAACTTTGATAAGTTTGATAAGTTTGACAAGTTTGTTGATTCCATTGTTTGTAATTTCAATGTCATCCATAGAAGGGTAGTATGACTGTGTATTTTGAAGTTGTCTGTTAAGTGCATCTGCCTTTTCCTTTGCTGTATTAAACATGGTACCGTTCGTCTCGAGTGTTTCTACGCTGGACTTTTCGATCTTCATGTGCTTAATATATGTCAGAAATCGCTTCATACATGTATTGTACTGGGAAAAGTAGTTATTTTCTCTGCTCCGGCATCGTAGAATCGCAGAGTTGTAAAGTTGTTTATCTCCGCTCCGGCATCGTAGAAGCGTCGAGTTAGCAAAAGGTAGCTGATTGTAGCAAGGAGTAAAGACGACGTAGTCGCAGAATTTGTTCTTGAAGACTGACTTTATTTAAGTCTAAATTTAAGTTTGACAAGTTTGTTGATTCTATTGTCTGTAATTTCAATGTCATCCATAGAAGGGTAGTATGACTGTGTATCTTGGAGTTCTTCCGAATCTTATGTGAATACAGATTTGAATTGTCTGTTAAGTGCATCTGCCTTTTCCTTTGCTGTATTAAATATGGTACCGTTCGCCTTGAGTGTTTCTACGCTGGACTTTTTGGTCTTCATGTGCTTAATATATGTCAGAAATAGCTTCATACATGTATTGTACTGGGAAAAGTTGTTATTTTCTCCGCTCCGGCATCGTAGAATCGTAGAGTTGTATCACGTATAGCATGCATATATATATATATATATATATATATATATATATATATATATATATATAATACATATAATATATAATATATTTATATATATATATGATGCACATGTATAAATCGTGTGTGAGTATAGCATGCATGAGAGTATACACATGCGCATGCGTATAGTCACTATCACTTATTAATGACACAATAATGTACTAAATTTGATTTCAGCATAAATATCTCAGATAAAATGTTTTATTGACTATCTATGAAACTAAATGATTGCCCATACATCAAAATCCTTTCATCTCCTTGTACACGGTGCATTTGATTATGCACGGTATTGATAGACTCCTTATAATATATCGCTTCACCTTTTGTTTTAGCACCAGATCCGTGTGACGCTGTGATCCCAGCTGGATTCCCCAATGCAGGAGACCCACTACCTAACTGTGAACGAGGGGATACCATGAATCAGATGTGCATGGACAATAACATGCCAACTGGGGTGTACACGTGTAGATGCACGCAAAATACCAATTGTGGTAAGACAATATAATTATATTAATTTGTTCTATTCACATCCAGCGTACGCTTTGTGGTTCCTACCTTCATTATCGTAGTTTCCTGCATACTGTCAGCTGATAGCTCCGAGAAGAGCTACGTTACTTACTTGTTTATCCATCCATATATACATCAATCCATGCATGCATTTATCCATCCATTCATCTATCCATCCATCCATCCATCTATTTCTCCACCCATTCCTCCATCTATCCATCCATCCGCCCGTCCGCCCGTCCGTCCGTTCGCCCGACCGCCCGCCCGTCCGTCCGTCCGTCTGTCCGTCCGTCCATCCGTCCGTTCGTCCGTCCATCCGTCCGTCCGTCCATCGATCGATCGATCCATCCATCATCCATCCATCATCCATCCATCCATCCATCCATCTATCCATCCATCATCCATCCATCCATCCATCATCCATCCATCCATCCATCCATCCATCCATCATCCATCCAACCATCCATCCATTCCATCCATCCATCCTCCATCCATCCATTCATCCATCCATCCATCCATCCATCCATCCATCCATCCATCCATCCATCCATCCATCCATCCATTCATCCATCCATCCATCCATCCATCCATTCATCCATCCATCCATTCCATCCATCCATCCATCCATCCATCCATCCATCCATCATCCATCCATCCATCCATCCATCATCCATCCATCCATCCATGCCATCATCCATCCATCCATCCATCCATCCATCCATCAATCCGTCCGTCCGTCCGTCCGTCCGTCCGTCGTCCGTCCGTCCGTCCGTCCGTCCGTCCGTCCGTCCGTCCGTCCGTACGTCCGTCCGTCGTCCGCTCAGTCCGTCCGTCCGTCCGTCCGTCGTCCGTCCGTCGTCCGTCCGTCCGTCCGTCCGTCCGTCCGTCCGTCCGTCCGTCCGTCCGTCCCCCTCCGTCCGTCCGTCCGTCCGTCCGTCCGTCCGTCCGTCCGTCCGTCCGTGTCCGTCCGGTCGTCTATCCATCCATCCATCCATCCATCCATCCATCCATCCATCCATCCATCCATCCATCCATCCATCCATCCATAAATCATCAATGCTTGCAATACTACCATCCTAGCTGGTAATCTGCCGCATAAATCATACTGTGTTTTTACACCCGGTTAACAACGATTAGCGTCATTCGGTTGATCCAAATGTATTACTGCATGTAGATTACGATTGCCGTCTCTACAATTACCATCTACTGGGGAGTATCCCTTTACTATACGTCAATTTCCTTATTGCTATATATATATACCTATATAATATCGAATATAATATAATATATATATACCTCGAATACCTATATATACGTAAATGCACACACGCATGCATGACGATATATATATATATATATATATCGTCATGCATGCGTGTGTGCATTTACGTATATATAGGTATTATTATTATTATTATTTCCAAAGTGGATCACAGCATTAGCCGGTGGCTTCTGGGTTGACCGTTGCCCAACCTAGCACATAGGATTGGCAGATTGGCCAGTGCAGATAGCTGGCTACCTTGTTATGGCGTCTATGTACTCGGTTGGGGCCAGCGATGATGTGGCCTGATGGTCTCCTCTGCCTTGCTGCACATTCTGCCACCTGCTGTTGACCGGTTGCTTAAGGATGTGCGTTGATGTGTATCTGGTGTTGATGCTTGCGTCTTGGCTGGCAATGATCAGGCTTTCTGTCCCCCTTGAGCCGCGAACTACTCAGCCAGGCAACGCTTCAGTCTTGCTTGACAAATGGCCTGTCGAGGCTCTTGTTAGAACCTTCCATGCAAAGGCTTGTTCTATAATACCTCGATCTTCTCTGCTTTCATATTAGACTCAGTCTCTGTTTGTTGAGAATGGCTGGTGGGCTTGAGGCAGA
>NW_014577169.1:173640-182007 GCF_000485595.1 Priapulus caudatus | reverse complement strand
CCATCCATCCCATTCCATTCCACTCACGCACTGACATCCAATCCATATCCATCTCCATCACCATCCATCCATCCATAAAATCATCAATGCTTGCAATACTACCATCCTAGCTGGTAATCTGCCGCATAAATCATACTGTGTTTTTACACCGGTTAACAACGATTAGCGTCATTCGGTCTCCAAATGTATTACTGCATGTAGATTACGATTGCCGTCTCTCTTTACGCATACATCTACTGCGGGAGTATCCCTTTACTATCGTCAATTCCTTATTGCCTATATATATATCAGAGCAGTAGATAAAGCGGAATGGATTGCTTGAACTCCTCACATAAACAAGGGAAATTCGTCATTTACTAGCCTATATAATACCTACGCTTTTACTACGCGTAACTACATCGAACTTGAGCTCAATTCGGACACAAGTACCATTCGACCATCATGTAGCACAGAATGTTTCCTGTAGACACCCGCCAATCCGGAGATACAGACTAACAAACATTACGACACGATCTCCAATCTTTGTCCAATTAAATTCAACCGTAGCATCGACCTATGATTCAGACAAAACGCAGCAGATTGGGCTATCCACGTTCCCACATTCCAACAGAGCCAACGCAGCGGCAGCGGTGCACGGGGCCAATCGTGCTGACCTTTGCATGTCTGAATCATTAGAGCTGATTGCTACGAGTTGATATTATCGGACAAAGATTGGAGAATCGTGTCGTATGTTTTAGTTCTTCTATCTCTGGATTGCGGGAGGGTTTGTCTTACGAGGAACACGACTCTGGTAGATCGTGATCTGAATTGTACTAGTGTCCTGAATCTTGAGCTCAAGTTGATTATAGTTACGGTAATAAATCTTTTCGGTTTATTTATCAAGGCTGATAATATTGACGATCTTCGCGATCTGTTTAGTTGGAGTACTACACTCTTACCAGATGCTATCACACTTACCATGTTCACTGATTATCTATATATTAGTTTACTTCATAGTATATATATATATATTATATATTAGTTACTATATCCTGTCATGCATGGTGTGGGTTGTGCATTTATACGTATATATATGGTATTATTATTATTGTTATTATTTCCAAAGTGGATCACGGCATTAGCCGGTGGCTTCTGGGTTGACCGTGTCCCAACCTAGCACATAGGGATTCAATCCAGAATTTTTCGCAAGATGTGTGCTGTTCCCAGTAGTGCGATTTTCTGTACTTCTTGGGCAGTGTGGTAGCCAGGGAGTTCCTTAAGGTTCGTCTCAAAACCATTCTTTATAGTGCCAAGGGCTCCAACCACCACTGGTACAATTCTCGTCTTAGTATTCCACATCCTCCTAATTTCGATCTCCAAATCTTTGTACTTGGTGAGTTTAGTCTTTTTCCTTTACCATGATGTTAGAATCATCTGGTACGGCTACGTCAGTCAACAGGCATCGTTTTTCTCTCCTGTTGTAGAGCACTATATTAGGGCGGTTTGCAGGTATCGTGCGATCTGTCTGCACTGCCATATCTCACATGATGGTAGTATCTCCGATGTTGGTAACTGGTCTCGGAGTATGTTCATACCACTTGTCAGGTACTTGCTCACCACGCTCACTGCAGATTGACCAGTGCAGATAGCTGGCTACCTTGTTATGGCGGTCTATGTACTCGGTTGGGGCCAGCGATGATGTGGCTGATGGTCTCCTCTGCCTTGCTGCACATTCTGCACCTGCTGTTGACCGGTTGCTTACGGATGTTGCGTTGATGGTATCTGGTGTTGAGTGCTTGGTCTTGGGCTGCAATGATCAAGCTTTCTGTCTCCCCCTTGAGCCCGGAACTACTCAGCCAGGCAACGCTTGCAGTCTTGTTGACAAATGGCCTGTCGAGGCTCTTGTAGAACCTTCCATGCAAAGGCTTGTTCTTCAATACCTCGATCTTCTCTGCTTTCATATTGGACTTCAGTCTCTGTTTTGTTGAGAATTGGCTGGTGGGCTGAGGAGACAAGTATTTGGCTTTGATTTCTTTAGCCTCGCGTAAGAGAGCGTGCTTTGATTTTCCGGACTGATGGATTTTGACAAGCATTGTAAATTTGTCTTCCTTAAGCTCGATGTAGTCGCCTAGATCTACATTGGCAGTGTTGTACGCAGACATCAGTTCAATGAGACCACAACCACCATTTTGCCTCGTGATGTACAGTCGCTCTGCATCTGCTTTTGGGTGGTGGAGACCGTGCATGGTTAGTAGCTTTCTTGTCTTGCGATCCATCCTTTTAATATCTGATCGCAACCAGTTGATCACCCCGAAGCTGTACACGGGGACTGGGAGTGCCAGGCTATTGATCGCTGTTATCTTGTTTTTTGTGCAGAGCTCAGACTTGAGAACTAGGCGAACTCGGCGACAGTACTCCTTAGCAATGTTCTCCTTTATCTTTGCATGCTGAAAACCATCCCTTTCGTCTACACCAAGATATTTGTAGGTGTCCTCGTGGTTCAGACTTTGTAGGGCTGTCTTCTCATCAAGCTCGATACTAGCTTACCACCTTTTAAGATTGCGGTTGCACATTTTTTCCAAGCCGAACTCCATTTTGATGTCATTACTGAATGCTTTGACTGTTACCAAGGCTTGCTCCAGCTCATATTGGTTCTCGGTGAACAGTTTAAGGTCATCCATGTAAGCAGGTGGATGATGGTGTTGTGTTTATCGACGGTAAATCCCCGGCCCTGTCTATTCAGCATGTTGGTAAACGGTGTTAGTGCTAAGCAGAATAGCAAGGGAGAGAGCAAGTCGCCCTAGAAGATTCCTCTCTTGATTGAGATATCTTTTGTCCCGAGGCAGCCTCCTTGAGTGAAGAGGAGCATTTCAGTCTTCCATTTCTGAATTGTAGCTTCCATGAACTGAATAATGGTTGGTGACACATGGTACATTCTCATGGTTGCAAGAATCCGGGAATGTGGGACACTGTCGACGGCTTTCTTATAATCAATCCACGCCATTCCTAGGTTCCTCTTAAGTTTTTTTGCCATGCTCACAATCATGTTACTGATGAGAAGTTGGCCTTTGCACCCTCTAGACGCTCTTCTACAGCCTTTCTGCTCATCTGTGAGGATGCCGCTCTTCTGTAAGTGATTGTAGAGGCGGTTGGAGATTGCAGCGGTGAGAATCTTGTAGGTGGTAGGCAGGCAAGTGATTGGTCAATAATTCTTTGGTTCTTTTGTATCCTTGCCTTTTGAAAGAAGGAAAGTGATTCCTGATGTCAACCACTTAGGGCTATTGCTTGGATCCTTGATGGTGTCATTCAAGGCCCTGGTTAGTTGTTTATGGAGGGCACTTAAATGCTTAATCCAAAAGTTGTGCAGCTTGTCTGGGCCAGGAGACTTCCAGTTGTGGGTCCGCTTGATGGCCTGCTGTACCTCACACATTGTAATGTCAGTCTATACATCCATTGCTACATTCTGGAATGCGTCCTCCTCTTGTTTGATCAAAGTGGCATTGGTATTGTGGTCTGTGCCAACTTCCAGTATTCCACGCCAGAATTGATCGAGTCGCTCTTGACAGGGAGGTTCCTTGGTGGTGCTTTGCTGCTCGTTGAGATGCCGGTAGAATTTTTTGGCATCTTCATGGAAGAGCTTATTCTGATAGTAGTGCTCACTCTGCTTAGTAAACCTTCTCAACCTTTTGCAACTCAAAGCTTTGGCCTGTAGTTTCATCTTAATTTCTTGTTGGAGCTCGCATATGGTCTTATTCTCCTTTCGGCGCTTGCATAAGATGCTCTTGGCCTTGGCATGTACTTGCTTTGTTGTGACACCTTTTTTATTTCGCTAAGGATGGAGAGGTCCTTGCGATGTTATTATTATTATTATTATTATTATTATTATTATTATTATTATTAATAATAATAATGTAGATACATGCGAGTCATGAGGGCTATTTGTTAACTAAATTGGATAAGAATTTTAGATGTTATAGCCAAACCCCGAAGAGTGGCATAACGCAATACCTGTTAAACCGCCAGGGGTGCTGTACGCCACCAGATGGCGCTGTTAAATTGGCACTATATCAGAAAATCTTCAGGACCTCATGTCGTACGCATGTGCAAAGTTTCACAATTCTAACCAAAAATTCCCATTCCATGTGCTTCTCCGCCTTGTTTCATTATTGTTATTGTTTCATTCATTATCTGAATTTTCAGGGGCGAAAATCAGCTGCGCCAACAATGGCTGTACGGGCATACCGGAACTGGAGGTTTTCTTTACGTGTACCGAAGTAATGACGGCCATGCAGACAACAATAACGTGCACACCAACCTTTCCCCCTTAAATATTTTCCTCATTGCGCATGTTCGTGATGTGACAAAATGTAGAGCCGCAATTATGCATAACGTGATGCGATCCACTTAGAAATAAAGGAAGATGGTGGAAAATTTATATTGGATATTATCAGGAGTGAATAATAGAGATTATTATAGATCTCTATTATTCACTCCTGATATTATGATATTGATGTCGAATATGCATTACAGTTATATGTACCACCTAATCTCATCTACTGCATGCCACTGAATTAAAAATTGAATAATAATGATGATGATGATGATGATGATGATGATGATGATGATGATGATAATAATAATAATAATAATAATAATAATGATGATGATGATGATGATGATAATAATAATAATAATAATGCGGCTCGGAATTTGTGTCCGGATTTCTCTAAATGGCTCCATTGTTTTCCAAATACAGTAAATAATACCAAATTGTTTATTATTATTATTAATAATAATAATGTAGATACATGCGAGTCATGAGGGCTATTTGTTAACTAAATTGGATAACAATTTTTGATGTTTTAGCCAAAACCCGAAGAGTGGCATAACGCAATACCTGTTAAACCGCCAGGGGTGCTGTACGCCACCAGGTGGCGCTGTTAAATTTGCATTATATCAGAAAATCGTCAGGACCTCATGTCTTACGCGTGTGCAAAGTTTCAAAATTCTAACCAAAAAAGCCCAATCCATGTGCTTCTCCGCCTTGTTTCATTATTGTTATTGTTTCATTCATTATCTGAATTTTCAGGGACGAAAATCAGCTGCGCCAACGATGGCTGTACGGGCATACCGACACTGGAGGTTTTCTTTATGTGTACCGAAGTAATGACGGGCATGGGGACAACAATAACGTGCACACCAATCTTTCCCCCTTAAATATTTTCTTCATTGCGCATGTTCGTGATGTAACGAAATGTAGAGCCGCAATTATGCATAACGTGATACGATCCACTTAGAAATAAAGGAAGATGGTGGAATATTTATATTTGATATTATCAGGAGTGAATAATAGAGATTATTATAGATCTCTATTATTCACTCCTGGTATTATGATATTGATGTCGACTATGCATTACAGTTATATGTACCACCTAATCTCATCTACTGAAACCAAAGGCTCTGACTATGGCTAGGTTTTTACATCAGTGAAGCAGATAGTGATATAAACAGATCGTAACTAAAAGAAACGCGTGTATGCATAAAGGTATAGAATCAGCAAAGGGTTACCAGAACACAACGTTGTTAAAATATTATTCGATAAATAAATTAATCACTGCATGCCACAGAATTAAAAATTGAATAATGATGATGATGATGATGATGATGATGATAATAATAATAATAATGATGATGATGATGATGATGATAATAATAATAATAATGCGGCTCGGAATTTGTGTCCGGATTTCTCTAAATGGCTCCATTGTTTTTCAAATACAGTAAATAATACCAAATTGTCTACCTGAGTGCCAATAAATTCGCACCACGTACATAGCAAAGAGCCATTGAGCATTGTTGAAGCGGCAATATCCGTCCGTAACAATTTTCTCACCCACATATTGATTAAAGAGTAGGCGCAATATCTATTGGAATACCGTAAATAATAGATAAATAAACATCAGTATAGTAATTGTCTGGCGTTCCGTTATGTTTTTTCGTGAGAAAGTGCGCATATTTAAGATATGGAACTGGAAACGTCACCTGCCAACAAGCCGCGCGCCTTCGGCAAACATCGGCAATTTTCGGGTTTGCCGTCATTTCCAGGACGCGTCTCGCGTAACGGTTGTCGTGCAGCGCTAAGTATGATCGTGAACGAGCGAGTCTGTATTTTGAGTAAGAATTCGCTAACTTTACAATGACACGTAGATGTGTTGCGATCAGTTGCTCGCACACAAGTAGCAAATTATTTTAGTGGCGTAATGACACTGACTTGAGGAAGAAATGGACAGCATTTATTAAATTCAAGGGAGGGAAGTAGAAGCGGGTGCTGTATCACATCCGATACAAGCGTAATACTACTAGTAGTACTAAGTGTGGCTTTTCAGCAAGGATTTGCGAAACTCCACTCAGAGAACAGCAATACATGAAAAATGCGTATCCACGTCGCCCCGCGCACACACTGTGGGTCAAATCTTAAAACGTTTGCCGACTCGCGGTCATAACGTAAAAGCTTTGAACATGTGATAGAGAGGTTGGTAGAACTAAGTAAAAACCTCTCATCTCGACGATTTCTCCATAGCGTAAACCCAGCTTAACGCACTCCCCCCATTCCACCTTTAAAACTTTGAGTGCGATCTAAGATGAGCACGAATCCTGAATAGCCTCTAAATTTCAACTTTCATTTTGAATACTGCATGTCCAAGGAGAAAAACTCTTCGAATCGATCATAACATACGGGATACGGCAATTAAAGTGCAAACTTAATATACGATTTACACGTAAAATATGTGCGTGTGTGTCGCGATAACGATTGTTTTTTTATGAATGAAGATTAGCTGGAACCAGTCACCTGTGTAATATGTACGTAATATAACCAACTCAATTCTTGAGATATTTGCGTCCTGCTTCCGAAGTACTACAAAACGTGCGTATATATACTTCGTACAATCCCCCTGAAATGAAACTGTCTAAAATTTGTCTGTTTGTTCGTTTGTTTGACCTGTTTGTTCGGGACGAATTCATCTGATCAGGATCACATAATCTTGATCTGCTCAAACAAAATCAATATAGATAATGTATTTTACGATCAATTTTACACGCACACGACGCACACGCACACGTAAAATTTTGCACAAGGGAGAGATAGCGATCCGCTAGGGGACAGCTCTGATTGGCTAATTTTGTCTCTTATTTATTTGTATTATTTTTGGCTAAATTTTTTTCATTTTAGAATTAGGGTTGGGGTTAGGGATTTATTGTTTTAAATCATTCGCATTTCGACCTACAGCCTATGAGCGCCATCTATTGGTGGTTGCCACATTAATTTTTTATCAAAGCGGCTTATATACACAGTAAAGAGTAATTCTCGCCGATAAAGTACCATGATTCCCATTCTGTATTATTAGCAGTTTAAAATTAGTACTTTATGTGCCAGTAGCAATTAATTTTCATGAATAAATCACAGAGTTTATTATATCACGTCTAGATAAAGCACTAAACATGAGGTTCCCCGAAAGAATTGCGCAATAGCTTTGAGATAAAACCCCAATACCGACGATTAACATTATCAACGAGACATATTTATCACCACCATTCGAATGAAGTAATTGAGGATCGCTATACATAATTATGGCCTTCCTCAAAGCGACTTCGTTTGAGAAAGCTCGGGAGTTGGAGTGAAGTATCGACGCTCTCTGCTCTGAATGCCACATTGAGTTGCTCGTACATCGTCCACACTGATCGACTGTCGTTGTCCGCCGCGCCGCACAGCGCGGAGGCATTTACCAGCAGTGCCCTGGTTGTCGTCATCGTCAGCGGTGGTGCGGACGTAGCCCACATCGAGCTAGAGCACGCCGACTAGCTTCGCAGCGCATAGGGGGCGCTGCCGCCGCCGCGCTGACACAGCAGCAGATGATTCGGACAGGAGAAGGATAGATACGGGCACTAGAGGTGGTGAACAACAGTAGATAGCGTCCATAGGCAGCAGGCCTGAATACGCATCGAACAGATATTAATTAAAAATACGCATACTGTTACTTCGCTTACACAACATACACTTTATTCATGTTAAATAACTACAGATTCATGCTCTATGCTCCGCTCGAAACTTTTGCCAGCTCTATGATGCGAATTTCTACAAAGTTGTCTGACTACATTTCATACACAAAAATGCCCGACAGGCGACCATGGCTACGCCACTATAGCTGGAATCGCACAATTACACAACAAGACCAATTTTACTTCTAATGCTTTCTAGACGTCCACGAGGCATCTAACTTGCGTGCATAATGCAAATTATTGCAATCGGTGAACAATTGCGGAGGCTTACTGTTGTACGCCACCTAAAGGTACTACGGTAGGAAATCAGCGAATCAGCGCTGGGACAGG
>NW_014577169.1:164296-170086 GCF_000485595.1 Priapulus caudatus | reverse complement strand
AGCTGAAACCTTGAAACCCTTACCCATATCTAAGTGTGTGTTTGGTGTGTGTGTGTGTGTGTGTGTGTGTGTGTGTGTGTGTGTGTGTGTGTACGTGTGTGTGGGGGGTGCACGTGCGTGCGTGATTGTGCAAGTTTGTGAGTGTGTACTGTGTAGTCACATGTGAATTGAAATCGGATAAAGATACTTAAAACGTCCAGCTATTATAATCATTGCAAAGGAATTGCTATAATCTCGAAAACTGGTAAGTACACACGCGCGCGCATATATATATATATATATATATATATATATATATATATATTATGTACACAGGTGTTATATGCACAGACATATTTATCTCGCTAATAATCCGTATTCGTAGAAAACATGAAGACATGCACACACGCATGATCAATACACGTGTGCATAATGTGCTATCCGGCTCAACGAACTCACAGTCAAGAACCTATATATGACTTACCTTTTACCGGTGGAATCCCGAGTGTCAAAAATGCGACGAGCTGCATCTGTATTTATAGAGGCTTTCTGGGGCACACTGTCAACAATGCAACTAACCATCATTTTTCACCGCCAACTCAATTGTCCTACATATGCGTTTATACATTGTATACCTGTTTGTTGGTGTGCAGTTGCTAGCGCGCGTGTGCGCACGTGTGTGTGCATGGGTGCGTCTGCATAACTGAATGTGTTTGTTTGTTTGTTTATATGTCTGTATGCTTGTACTTTTTGTGAACGCTTATTTGTTTGTGTGTTGACATGCTTCTGCTTGTGTTTGTACGTGCGTGTGTGCATGCATGTATGTACACGGATTCGTGTTTGTTCGTGCATGTGCGTGTTGAATGCGTTTGAATGTGTGTATACGACAATTAGTTTTCGCCGTGCTCCACTAACCAATTTTCTCGTCATTCTTCTTCTGTTGCTGCATTCCAAGTTCTCAATCTACTCGACTGCGTACAATTGAACTGCAACTCGTCATTAGTCGTGCAGTGTGGGTCTACTGAGCGTTGCACTGCGAGAACCAACGCTTAACGACGATTGCATGAAAGACTACTTAAGCGCGCAAGTAATTGTTTCTAGATGTAAAGCGATGATCGTCATGAGGCACGTTTGAATTATGGTCTTGCTAACAAGGGAGAGTCTCTTATTTACACCTGCTTGCAGTGCCCAGAACCTTTTGTGTGTAGAATATACATAACAGTGGTTATAACATTAGGGTTAAGAATGTGTGAACAATGTGGTTTCTAGGGCGATGACACGTGCATCGGCACGAGGTGTTTTCAACTCAGGTGCATCAGTCAGCATATGAAATGAAGAACTTCTCGTGTGTGTGTGTGTGGGGGGGGGTGTGTGTGTGTGTGTGTGTGTGTGTGTGTGTCTGTGTGTCAGGCCAAGTGATTGGTGCAATAATTCTTTTGGTTCTTTTGTATCCTTGCCTTTTGAAGAAGGAAAGTGATTACTGATGTCAACAACTTAAGGGCTATGCTTGGATCTTGAGGTGTCATTCAAGGCCCCGGTTTAGTTGTTATGGAGGGCATAACTTAAATGGCTTGAATCCAAAAGTTGTGCAGCTTGTCTGGGCTAGGAGACTTCACAGTTGTGGGTCCGCTGATGGCCTGCTGTACCTCACACATTGTAATGTCAGTCCCCTATACATCCATTTGCTATCATTCTGGAATGCCGTCCTCCTCTTTGTTTGATCAACGTGGCATTGGTATTGTGGTCCTGTTGCCAACTTCCCAGATTCCACGCCAGAAATTGATCGAGTCGCTCTTGACAGGGAGGTTCGCTTGGGTGGTGCTTTTGCTGGCCGTTTGAGATGCCGGTAGAAATTTTGGGCATCTTCATGGAAGAGCTTATTCTGATAGTAAGTGCTCACTCTGCTTAGTAAACTCTCAACCTTTGGCAACTCAAGCTTTGGCGCTGTAAGTTTTCATACTTCATTTCTGTTGGAAGCTCGCATATGTCTTATTCTCTTTCGGCGCTTGCATAAGATGCTCTTGGCCTTGGCATGTACTTGCTTTGTTGTGACACCTTTTATTTCGCTAAGGATAGGAGAGGTCCTTGCGATGTTATTATTTTATTATTATTATTATTATTATTATTATATTATTATTAATAATAATAATGTAGATACATGGCGAAGCATGAGGGCTATTTGTTAACTGAAATCTGGATAACAATTTTGATGTGTTTAGCCAAAAACCGAAGAAGTGGCATTAACGCAATACCTGTTAAACCGCCAGGGGTGCTGTACGCCAGCCAAGGTGGCGCTGTTAAATTTGCAATTATATCAGAAAATCGCTCAGGACCTCATGACTTTTACGCCGTGTGCCAAGTTTCAAAATTCTAACCAAAAAGCCCAAATCCATGTGCTTCTCCGCCTTGTTTTCATTATTGTTATTGTTTCGTTCATTATTCTGAAATTTCAGGACGAAACTCAGCTGCGGCCAAACGATGGCTGTACGGGCATACGACCCTGGAGGTTTTTCTTATGTGTAGCCGAAGTAATGACGGGCAATGGGGACAACCATAACGTGCACACAATCTTTCCGCCTTAAATATTTTCTTCATTGCGCAATTGTTCGTGATGTAACGAAATGTAAGAGCCGCAATTATGCATAACGTGATACGATCCACTTAGAATATAAGAAAGAATGGTGGAATATTTAGTATTTGATCATTATCAGGAGTGAATAATCGAGATTATTATAGACTCTATTATTCACTCCTGGTAATTATGATATTCGATGTCGACTATGCAATTACAAAAAGTTATATGTAACGCACCTACTCATCTACTGAACCCAAAGGCCTGAACTATCGGCCTAGGTTTTTACTCAGTCGAAGCAGATAGTGATACTAAACAGTCGTAACTACAAAAGAAACGCGTGTATGCCTAAGGTATAGAATCAGCAAAGGGTTACCAAGAACAGCAACGTTGTTTAAAATATGTTATTCGAATAAATAAAAAATTAATCCTGCAATGCCACAGAATTAAAAATTGAATAATGAATTGATGATGATGATATGATGATGATAATAATAATATAATTGCGGCTCGGAATTTGTGTCGGCGATTTCCTCTAAAATGGCTCCACTTGTTTTTCAAATACACGTAAATAATACCCAAATTGTCTAACCTGAGTGCCAATAAATCGCACCACGTAGCATAGCAAAGAGCCATTGAGCATGTGTTGAAGCGGCAATAAAATCCGTCGTAACAATTTTCTCACGCCACATAATGCTTAAGAAATAAAATTAAAAAAGAAAAAAAAAAAAAGAAGCGTAGGCGCAATATCTATTGGGAATACCGTAAATAATAGATAAATAGCACATCAGTATAGTAATTGTCTGCGTTCCGTTATGTTTTTCGTGCAGAAAGTGCGGTCATATTTAAGATATGAACTGGCATAACGTCACGCTTGGCCAAACAAGCCCGCGCGCCTTGCGCAAACATGCGCAATTTCGTTGCCGTCATTTCCAGGACGCGTCTCGCGTAACGGTTGTCCGTGCAGCGCTAGCTATGATTCCGTGAGCGAGCGAGTCTGTATTTTGAGTAAGAATTCGCTAAACTTTAAGCAAATGACAGCGTAGATGTGTTTGCGATCCTTGCTCGCACACAAGAGCAAATTATTTAGTGGCGTAATGACACTGACTTGGAGGAAGCAATGGACAGCATTTATTAAATCAAGGAGGGAAGTAGAAGCGGGTGCTGTATCACACCGATACAAGCGTAAAATACTAACTAGTAGTACTAAGTGTGCTTTTCAGCCAGGATTTGCCGAAAACCTCCACTCAGAGAAACAGCAATACATGAAAAATGCGTATCCCACTCGCCCCGCCGCACACACTGTTGGGTCAAATCTTAAAAGTTTGCCGACTCGCGGTCATAACGTAAAAGCTTTGAACATGTGATAGAGAGGTTGGTAGAACTAAGTAAAACCTCTCATCTCGACGATTTTCTCCATAGCGTAAAACCCGGCTTCAACGCACTCCCGCCCCATTCCACCTTTGAAAACTTTGAGTGCGATCTAAAGATGAGGCACGAAATCCTGAATAAGCCTCCAAATTTCAACTTTCATTTTCGCGAATACTGCAATGTCCAAGGCGAGAAAAACTCCTTCGAAACGATCATAACATACCGGGATAGGCAATTAAAGTGCAAAAACTTAATATACGATTTACAACCGTAAAATATGTCGTGTGCGTGTCGCGATAACGATTGTTTTTTTATGAATAAAAGATTAGCTGAAACCAGTCATCCTGTGTAATATGTACGTAATATAACCAACTCAAATCTTGAGATATTTGGCGTCCTGCTTTCGAAGTACTACAAATGCGTATGATAATACTTCGGTACAAATCCCCCTGACTGAAACTGTCTAAAAATATTGTCTGTTTGTTCGTTTTTTGACCTGTTTGTCGGGAGGCGAATTCATCTGCACAGGATCACATAATCTGATCTGCTCAACACGAAAATCAACTATAGATCATGTAATTTTACGATCCATTTTACACGCCACAACGACGCACCACGCACACTAAAATTTTGCACAAGGGAGAGATAAAGCCCGGGGAAAATCGCGCTAAGGGGACAGCTTCTCGATTGGCTAATTTTGTCTCTTATTTATTTGTATTATTTTTGGCTAAGATTTTTTTCATTATTAGAATTTCGGGTTGGGGTTTAGGGCGATTTATTGTTTTAATCATTCTCATTTATAACTACAGCCTATGCCGCGCCCTCTATTGGTGGTTTCCACATTAATTTTTATCCAAGCGGCTTTATATACACAGTAAAGGGTAATTCTCGCCGATAAAGTACCAATGATTTCCATTCTGTATTCTTACATTTAAAATTAGTACTTTATGTGCCAGTAGCAATTAATTTTCATGAATAAATCACAGAGTTATAGCGTCATAGCCTATATCACGTCTAGATAAAGCACTAAACATGAGGTTCCGCCGAGAGAATTGACGCCATAGCTTTTAGATAAAAAACCCCAATACCGACGCATTAACATTATCAACGAGAGACTATATTTATCCCCCAACCCATTCGAATGAGTAATGAGGATCGCTATCCATAATTATGGCCTTCCTCAAAGCGACTTCGTTTGAGAAGCTCGGGAGTTGGAGTCGAAGATCGACGCTCTCTGCTCTGAATGCACATTGAGTATGCCTCGTAGACATCGTCCACACTGATCGACTGTCCGTTGTCCGCCCGCCGCACAGCGCGGAGGCATTTACGCAGCAGGCCCTGGTATGTCGCATCGTCAGCGTGGTGCGGACGCTAGCCCACCATCGAGCTAGAGCACGCCGACTAGCTTCGGCACGCATAAGGGGCGCTGCCGCCGCCGGCTGACACAGCAGCAGATGATTCCGACAGGAGAAGGATAGATCACGGCACTCGAGAGTGGTGACAACCAGTAAGAACGCGTATAGGAGCCGGCCTCAATAAACGCACTCGAAAAAAACCGAACTACTTAAAATTAAAAACAACCTACGCATACCTGTTACTCCTTGCTACACCAACATACACTTTATTCATGTTAAATAACTACAGATTCATGACCTCCTCACTGCTTCCCGATCGCAAACCTTTTGGCCCCAGCCCACCCCCCCTTCCTATGCATACCGAATTACCTACAACAGTGTCCGACACATTTCACTACCACACAACAACATGCGCCGACAGCGCCCGACACCCTGGCTACGCCAAACTCTAGCCTGGAAATCGGCACAAATTACACAAACAGAGACCAATTTTCACTTCTAATGCTTTCTAGA
>NW_014577169.1:154890-164271 GCF_000485595.1 Priapulus caudatus | reverse complement strand
GGTGTGCTAGTGTGTCCTCGATAAGCAGCACATTCAATGTAATCCCACTGAAAAACCTAAATCATTGTGCGGTTACATCGACAGGAGCGAAACGAACGATAATCGTTATAACGTGTTTCCTTCGTCCGCGTCACTTTAACCAAGTATATATTAGATCCTATGCATATATATGCAGGGCTTTACGTATGACGTGATGTATATGCGAATAGACGAACGATGCATTTCTCCCTGGCATGGCCTGGGCTCTAGCTCGTGCGTGTACGATTAACGGATAGAAACACGTGTATTTTCTATTTGCACGGATGCTGGCATAACGACAAGCCGTTCTATCGCGTCCTAAATGCTGAGAATGCTTTGCTGGCAGACAGAACACGTAACTACTAAACCGAGATCCCAACCCGTGTGATATATGTACTCACTCGCGCGGCCGTCGCGAGCTGCGAACACATATACCGAGATTACGCGGTTCGAACGTCTCGACTGGGCGCGCAAAATCTGCCGCTTCTATGCCTGACGTCTGTCGTTGCGCCGAAAAGGCTCAAAAACCGCGACGCTCGATGCGGCCATTCATATACTCGCGAGGCGTGGATGGTACTTAAGGCGGCATCAATGTGTTTAATGCTCGCGCCAACTATTTTACTTACCACTATACTCCACGAGAGAAATTCAAAGCCGGTCATTCGGCTGCGCGCTGCTCCCGCACGGTTATCAACTGCGCCGTCGGTATTTGTTGGCCGTGGTTAGTTCGCGTCCGCGCCCAGGTGTCGTCGCTAGATGTGCATGACGGGTCGTCCTGCTAGTGTTGCAATGACGTGTCGTCTGGCTAAGTAGTGCATGACGTGCGTCGCTAGTGTGCATGAACGTGTCGTCTGCTAGTGTTGCGACTGACGGTGTCGTCTGCAGTGTTGCATGACCGTGTCGTCTGCATAGTGTTGCGTGACGGTGTCGTCTGCTAAGTGTTGCATGACGGTTCGTCGCTAGTGTGCATGACGCGGTGCGTCTGTTAGTGTTGGCATGACGGTCGTCTGCTAGTGTTGCATGACGGGCTCGTCCTGCTAGTGTTGCATGAACGGGTCGTCTGGCAGCTGTTGCAATGACGGTGTCGTCTGCTAGTGGTTGCATGACGGTGTCTGTTTGTGGACGTCCACGAGGCATCTAACTTGCGTGCATAATGCAAATTATTGCAATCTAGTGCCGAATTTCAGCGAAAAAAAAATGCCAAAAAAGGAATTTTCTAGAGACGAAATAGTGCAACAATTGCGGAAGCTTACTGTTGTACACCTCCTAGAGCCGGATCGCCGACTGACGTCACGCAGGTGGCACAGCAGTGCCGTTCAACTGTCTCCGGCAATGCACACGCACGACGGAATCTGGTCGCCAGCAAGACGACGTGACATATAAAGGTCACCTCGGAAGATCAGCCGTTATTACATGACTGTGCATGTCAAACACGAATCGCGTCTGTTAAACATCATATACTCCGCAAGGGATATATACGCAAGTGTCTACTTTACATGGATTGCGTTTATGAAATAAGATATGAGATATTTTCATAGAAATCGTGATGCCTTTTTAACTGTAATGTTTGTGGCAAAGTATAAAAAGAACACGACCCAAAGATGGAAAGTAAAACCATTGGCGGAGTCGTTTATTTTTACGTAAAACAGGTCAAGGAGACGATAAAACCTAAACTTCTTTCTTGCGGAATGGCTTCTAATACAATGTAATTTTGACTAACAGTGTTACAATTATCATGATATTTCTGTTAACAACGCCTCATTAAATCTCTTATCAACATGGGATACGACGGATATAGCATTTACTTTTTTTTAACTATTTGGATAAAACATAATGTAACGACGATTTAACTTCAACGAAACGCTCGTTTGGTAAATGTGATAGGCTAGTGACCATAACCATAACCGCCATAGCCGCCACGTCCGTAGCCGCCGTAGCCGCCATAGCCCCCATGTCCGTAGCCGCCATATCCTCCACGTCCGTAGCCGCCATAGCCGCCATATCCTCCACGTCCGTAGCCGCCATAGCCGCCATGTCCGTAGCCGCCATATCCTCCACGTCCGTAGCCGCCATAGCCCCCATGTCCGTAGCCGCCATATCCTCCACGTCCGTAGCCGCCATAGCCGCCATGTCCGTAGCCGCCATATCCTCCACGTCCATAGCCGCCATAACCGCCATGTCCGTAGCCGCCATATCCTCCACGTCCGTAGCCGCCATATCCTCTCTGTCCGTAGCCGCCATAACTGCCATACCCACCATGGTATCCACCGTAGCCGCGGTTGTGGCTTGGATATCCGTATCCGTAAGAATATTGTGGGTACGAGTAGGACGTATGATGTCCACCGGAGTACCGGTAAGCGGGATAGTGGTATCCCCCTCCGTAGTAGTGCGACGGACGACGGTAATAGGAGTGATAGCTGTAGGGTCGATGTACGACAACGTAGCCATAGCCGCCACTACCTTCCGTAACGGCTGCGATCTGGTAAGGGTGAGAGTATGCTTGTTAACAAAATACATGTGTTTTCGATATGGAACCTAAGTGCTAACAGCATATTTACACATAATTAATTAATTTATTTATTTATTCACGTAATAATTTTTTATTTAGTTACTCAAATTCTTCCCTAATAGATTCCTGTTGTTGTAATAAGTATAGTTGTTGTAAGAGATTTACGAAGGTATCACTTATTACACAGTGTACAGGAAGTAATGTATGACTCACGACTGTTAATCTTCAACGAATGAAACGGAAAAATATGAAATATGATACAGCAGTTCACAATTACGCGTGAAAATAGTACCAATTGTATTTTAATAGTTTTACTGTATTTTTTTTTTGCTAGATAAAAGTGCTAGTAGTAGTCATGGTAACGTAATGACATCAGGAGTGAATAATAATAGATTCTTATTATAATATAATCGATTATTATTCACTCCTGATGACGTTAGTGGGAAGCTTAAGCTCCTTCGTACATAGTAGAATGCACACCCTCCACATCACTGCGCGCGCTAGCTGTTAGAAGGAGAATTACAGACAAGGGACAAACACTTGCAAGTATCATGTACTACTCTTAAGTTTCTACAGAGCACACTGACTACATCTCGGCATTTCACTTACGGCACATAGCGTGGCCAAAACAGCCAAGGCGATCACGCATGTCTTGCCCATGGTGAGGTATGTATTGGAAACTGAAATATGATAAACAAGAAAAAATTTCTTAGATATATAGAGTGTGCGTGTTTTACGTGCGCACATCCTTGTACTATAGCGCGTGTAAGTAATATTGCAACGTTGAAATTCATTCTACGTAAATATTGTCTACATTTGTGTGTGTGTGTGTGTGTGTGTGTGTGTGTGTGTGTGTGTGTGTGTGTGTGTGTGTGTGTGTGTGTGTGGACGACACCCGTCATGGCAACACTAAACAGACGACACCGGCTCATGCAACACTAACAGACGACACCGTCATGCCAACACTGAAACAGACGGACACCGTCCGAAGCAACACTTAACAGGACGGACACCGTCAGACAACACTAGAACAGACGACACCGTCATGCCAACACTAACAGACGACACCGTCAAGCAAACACTAGCAGACGTACACCCGTCACGGCAATCACTAACAGACGACACGCGTCATGCCCAACACTTAGTGCAGACGCACACCGTCACGGCAAACACATAGCAGACGACACCGTTCTAGCAACACTAGCAGAACGACACCGTCATGCAAAACACTAGCTAAGACGACACCGGCGGAGACCGCGCAACAAACCCACGTCTTAACAACTAATACCGTCACGGCGATTGATAACGCTGCCGGGGGATGCAGCGCGCCAGACCGAAGCTGACCGGCTATTGAATTTCTCTGCGCGTTGGGGCTCAATTAGCTCGTGAGACAGGCGCGAGCACTAGAACACCATTGACTGGCCCCGCCTTCAATGACCCATCACGCTCGGCATCGTAATGACAATGCGCGCACTCGAACTTCGCGCGTTTTGATGCCTTTTCGTGCGAAAAAACTCGACAGGGTCGCTCGATAGGAGCGCAGATTTTCCCGGCGCTGCCCGTCCCGAGACGTACGAAGCGCGAGGTACATCTCCGATATAGCTGCTTGTTTCGCAGCTTCCCGCCTGACGCGCGGCGCGAGACGCGAGGCTGACCGCCCCGTCTACATATATCACACCGGCGTCCGCGAGGATCTCGCGCGTCGGTATAGTCACGTGTCTGTCTGCCAGGCAGTAATGGCCCCACGTTTCTCTCAGCTTCTAGCAACGTCGGACTAGAACGGGCTTGTCGATTTATCCCCAGCCTATCCGTACGAAAATAGCAAATAGACGTGTTTCTATCGCTTCAATCGCCACCACGCCACGAGCTATAGCCGCCAGGCGTCTATCTCACGCATATACACACCACGGTCATACGTAGAACACGCTGTGCCAATATTGATGCCATTAGGCATCTAATAACTATAGACCCCCTGTAACACAGTAACGCCGGGCTCGCCTACGACAGGCACCCTCCCAACTTAACGATAACGATATCTTTCGTCACGCCCCCGCTGGTCGTTCCGCGTGCCACCTGACGTCTCAACCGGGCACATGACCATCTCTAGGCTAGCGTTGACTTACACTTGAAGGTGCCTTGCATATCGAGCGGCCTACACAGACACACAGGCACACACACACACACGACACACACCACAACCAACCACACAACACACACACACACACACCCCACACTACACATCGAGAAGCTTCTTTCACTTTCACGATTCATGCTGAACTCCGATGCCCACCCTGAGTTTGAAACACACCCTACCTGCCGTCGCCGGATGCACGCGCTGTCATTCCCGGCTCCTACGCAAACCACATTGTTCCACCACATTCTTAACCCTAATGTTATTAACCAACTTTATGTATATTCTACACACAAAAGGTTCTGCGGCACTGCCACAGCCGGGCGGCTCGTGCGGGGGTCAGCCGTCTCCCCCCCCCTGGCCCGCCTGTACATAAGACGACTCTCCATTGTTCAGCAGTACCCAGTTAATTCAGGAGACGCCTGCCTCATGACGATCATCCGCTCTTTCTACTCATAAAACAATTTACTTCGCCGCGCCGTTAATGTTACGTCTATTCATGCAATGCCGTCGTTAAGCGTTCGCCGTCTCGCGAGCTGCAACGGCTCAGTAGACCCAAGCACGCCCCACGACTAACATGCGCGCAGTCTGCAGCTTCAATTAGTACCGCAGTCCGACGTTAGCATTCGAGCATACTTTGGAATGCAGCGCACACAGCCTCCAACGAAAAGATGACAGCGCCAGAGCAAATTCGCTTAGTGGAGCACGCTGAACACACTACCAGCCTTGTCGTCAACACACTCATTCAAACGCATCAAACCACGCACCGACTTGCCACGAACAAAACACAGTAATCCCGCCTGTACCACCATCACATGCAAATGCACACACGCACCTGTACAATACCAGGTACAGCCCCAGAAGCCCATGTCCCAAGCACACAAATACAATAAGCGTTCACAAAAAAGTACAAGCCATACAGGACATATCAATAACAAAACAAAAACAACAGCACACATTCAAAGCTTATCGCCAGACGCACCCATGCACCACACACCGTGCGCACACGCGCCGCTAGGCCACACTGCAACACCACACAAACAGGTATACAATGGTATAAACGCATCATGTAGGCGACAATTTGAGTTTGGCTCGTCGTTGTGAAAAATAATTTGATGTTTAGTTGCATCGACTGACAGTGCTGCCCCAGAAAGCTTCTAGTAAATACAGGATGCAGCTCCGTCGCCACTTTGACACTCCGGGATTGTCCACCGCGGTTGTAAAAGGTTAATTCAGTATATAGTCTCTGACTGAGCTTTCGTGAGCCGCGATAGCACATTATGCACACGTGTATTGCTTCATGCTGTGTGCTGCATGCTCTTGCATGTTTTCCTTATCGCAATGATTGTAGTAATAGTCTGGACGGTGTTTTAAGCTGAATCTTTATTGCCGATTTCAATATCACATGTGCACTACACACTCCAACAACCTTGCCACCGCTATCGAGCGCACGCCGACGGCTGACCGGCCCCACCACGAACACCGTACACACCACCACACACTCCACCACACACAACACACACACGACACACACACACCACACACCACACGTACACTACACAACCACACACACACACGCACGACGCCACACGTACACGTACACACACACTACAACACGTACCACACCCATACACACAAGCACACACACACACCACACCACACACACACACACCACACCACACACACACCACACACCACGCCACACGCCACACGGTACACGTACACACACACCACACACCACACACACACACACCACACACCACACACCACACGACCACCACCAGCACAACAGAACTGTAGCACCAATATTTTACTGGTAGCAATCTGGAATGTTCAACGTTTGCCAATGACTTCACTTACACCGCTGCTATAGCTACAGAGGGTCATCCTGCTGCACCGTAGCAAAACGACGCCACCGACCTACGTATCATATCTAAGGGTGCAATGTCCGTTTTCTGTGTTTATTTCAGGTAATTTCACGAGTAGTCATCCACACTCACCCTACCTCACCCGATGCGAGGCAAATAGACATGCGTGACTCGCCTGTGTGCTGTTCGGGTGGGCGCCACGCTCGTATGTAGCTGCTAAGTGAAATGCCGGGAGAGTGTGGAGTCTCCGGTGGCTGCCTCTTGCTAGCAAGACTTGAAAGGAGTGCAGGTGACCAGTGGAGTACTTGCAGAAGTGGTTTGTTGCCTTCGGTTGCTGTAATTCTCTTTCTAACAGGCTATGTCGCGTGCACTAGTGATGCTGGAGGCGAGGTCGGATGCGTGCTTGCTATATACGGAGAGAAGCGTGTAGTAAAGCGTAGTACTCTGTCACTAACTTCATCCAGGATAGATGAATAATGAAATAGATTATTACTTTTATAATACAGAATCTATTTATTCATTCAGCTCGCTTCGATGTCACCTTTCACCTTGACCTATGACTACTACTTAGCCACTTTTATCTTTAGCCAACAAAACCAATAATACAGTAAAACTCAATTAAATACAATTCGCAGTCGGTACTGATTTTCTTACGCGTATCTGCTGAAACTTCGCTGTATCATATTCATCATTTTTTTCCGTTTCATCGCGTTGATAGATAACAGGTCGTGAGTCCATTAGCGATTTACTTCCTCGATACCGACTGTTGTA
Source organism: Priapulus caudatus (assembly GCF_000485595.1). Taxonomy (NCBI): domain Eukaryota; kingdom Metazoa; phylum Priapulida; class Priapulimorpha; order Priapulimorphida; family Priapulidae; genus Priapulus; species Priapulus caudatus. The sequence continues at coordinate 156,974 of NW_014577169.1, read as the reverse complement.
ATTAAAGTTCCGATACCCTGTGCGTAAATCTCCCTTACAACACACCTTCAACCTAATCCTCCTAATTACAACAACCCAGGAATCTATTAGGGATAGAGTGAATCTTGTAGTAACTTTAAAAAAACAAATTATTAACTGTGAAATTATCCCACTCACGCACCACTCCACCACTAGTAAGCCACCTCACACTTCTCACATGCTTGTGTCCGGTGTTATTTTGCTATTGCCACCTCTACCTCCATATCGAACCACCATGGCTATTTTGTTAACAAGCCACTCATCCCTCACCCTTACCCACCGACTCGCTCCGCGAGCCGTTACGCGTAAGAGCTGTTAGTTGGCCCGCTCATTGTACTGGTTGTCGTACATTCCTATATTACAGCTATTCACTCCTGATTACCGTCGTCCGTCTCCGCAATACTACCGCGTGGGGCCGCACCTCCTCCCTACTATCCGCTTTCACCCGGTACTTCCGCCTGTGCCGACATCAATACGTCCTACTCGTACCCACAATATTCTTTACGGCATACTGGATGATTCAAGCCACAACCGCCCAGGCTACGGTGCTGATACCCACTGGTGGGCTCCTATTGGCAGTTATGGACAGCCTACGGATTCAGAGACTGGATTATGGCGGGCTACGCGACGCTGGAAGGATCTACTGACGCGGACTTACGGACCATGAGCGGTCGTATGGCGGCTATTGACGTGGAGGATATGGCGGGCTTACGGAACATGGCGCGCTATGGCGGCCTACGGAGTCGTGGAGGAAGTATTGGCGGCTCACGGCACATGGTCGCGCTCATGGCGCGCCTACGGACGCTGCGTGAGGATTTGGCGGCCTTACGGACATGGGCGCTCTAGTGGGCGCGGCTACGGACGTGCGAGGATATGGCGCGCCTACGGATCTATCGTGCCGGCTTTATGGCGGCTACGGACGTGGAGGATGTATGTTCGCCGCTCCTACGGAACATGGACGGGGCTATGCGCGGCTAGCGGCGGCATACGGACGTGGCGGCGCTACGGCCGGCGGCTCCCCTACGGACTGGCGGCCTATGGCGGTTGATGCTCTATAGCGTCACCTAGAGCGCTAATCACGCACTCTTACCTCAACCACGTCTAGCGCTTTCGCTTCGAAGTTAAATCGTCGGTTACATTATGTTTTATCCAAATAGTTAAAAAAAGGTAATGCTTATATCGTCGCTATCCCATGTTGATGAGAGATTTAATGAGGTGTTCGTTAACATAAAAGTATCTCTTGCTAATTGCCTGAACACTGTTTAGCTCAAATTACATTGCTATTAGAAGCCATTCCGCCTAGAAATACTTTACGGTTGGTTCATTGACTACCGTTGACCTGTTTTATGTAAAAATAAACGAACTCCGCCAATGGGCTTTTACTTTCCATCTTTTGGGTCGTGTTCTTTTATACTTTAGCCACAAACATTACATTAAAATAGTCATCACGATTTCTCATGCAAAATACTCTCATAACTTATCTTATTTCATAAACGCCATACCATGCTTAAAGTAGACACTTTGCGCGCCTATGATAGTCACTTGCGGGCCTAACTCCCGGCACCCCCACGCGCTCCACCGTCCCACAGTATACGTGTATGTTTAACAGACCGCGATTTTCCTTGGTCACCTTTGGACATGCATCATGTAAATAACGGACAGATTCTCCGAGGCGCTGGAACCGCCTATATTTAGCTGTGACACTGTCCAATAAGCGACCAGATTCTTACCGTCAGGTGACCTGAATCATCATGCGTCACCACCCTGCTAATCAAACGCACAGATCTTTCCGAGCGCGCGTGGACCCTACTTATCATGCTCACATGCTCAATAACACAGATCTTCCGACTAGGCGTTGACCTATATACTGCTCACCACTGTGAATAACGCGACAGATCGTTCGAGCCGCGGTGACGCCCTATATATGTCACATCTGCAATAGACGTGACACTTGATTCTTCCCCGACGTCGCCCGTGACCTGATATATGTCCACAACTTTGTTAATAACGACTCGTCTTGATCTTCCGAGCGCCCCCGCCCCGCGCCGCTCATGCGCGCGACTCCG
>NW_014577169.1:130949-154865 GCF_000485595.1 Priapulus caudatus | reverse complement strand
CGTCTGCTAGTGTTGCATGACGGTGTCGTCTGCTAGTGTTGCATGACGGTGTCGTCTGCTAGTGTTGCATGACGGTGTCGTCTGCTAGTGTTGCATGACGGTGTCGTCTGTTAGTGTTGCATGACGGTGTCGTCTGTTAGTGTTGCATGACGGTGTCGTCTGTTAGTGTTGCATGGCGATGTTATCTGTTAGTGTTGCATAACGGTGTCATATACCAACATGTTCTGCTTGCATCTATGACAAATACGACATACACATATACGCTCTCCTATGACACTATTTGTCATAGGAAGATTCTTCCTATGACAAAGATTGGCGAGTCAACTTCGTTCCGCTTTACAGCTGAAATTCACTGCTTGCGTTCATAATAGCGCTCCTAAACTCCTATGATGTGATCTACACACAATAGTGTCATAGGAGAGCGTATATGCGGATGTCGTATTTGTCATAGATGCTAGCAGAACAGGCTGATATCTTGGCCATAACTACCGCTGAAAACTTTGCGGGAAGGGCTATACTATACTATACTACATAGATCATACTCACACGTTACAGACACGATAAGCGCATGAAACTCGTATCAAGTTATAATAATGCGCGTGGTCGATAGTGACCGAATTAGGAGATCCTTCCTAGGTCTGCGCATTAGATCTTGCCATGTTCGATATAATACGGGCTGACACTGGCAGACATATAGGTCTTCGCTCAGACCTTTGCTGTTCGCTGTGCAATTAAGCAGGTAATCCTGTTCGAGCCGATGGCGGTAATTGACGTCATTTCGTGTAGATCATGGAGGATGCAGGAACCGACACGTTGTTGGCGGGCGCTTAATTACGGCGAAGAGGATAAAATATTGCCCATATATAGACTGTAATAATGGTGTGAAGATATGGACCAGCAACACCTCTATTATAAGAGGATGGAGAAGAGAGTAAGACACAGAGAGAGAGCACGAAGGAGAGAGAGGAAGAGAGAGAGAGAGAGAGAGAGAGAGAGAGAAAGAGAGAGAGAGAGGAGAGAGAGGGAGAGCGCGCGCGAGAACGTAGTCAAAGACAGTTATAGGTAAACCGATACAAACAGACACTCAAAGAAACAAACAAGGCACGCGCGTGGATGATACTCTAAGATATTAAGACAAAATTTGAAAGCAGACAGACAAGACCCTATAAACATGGTTGCAGCGTGGTGCGTCTAATGGTGCAACGTACATCCGCGGCATAAGAATCTTTAAAAATATAAATGAAAAAACTGTTATATATATATATATATATATATATATATAATAGATAGTCTAATTGAAATTAAATTCCACACGCTGCGGCTCCATTGCTATTGGTTTTTGGTATTAGCTGGCATGGGATATCTGTCGTCATTGTCTAAAGACTTGTTCTGCTTGCTAAACTCTGAATGTTGCCTGACGAACGTTTAGAGAAATGATTTTGCTGTTTTTATAAAGCCGTAGAATAGTAAAAACTCGTAAAAACAAACGACAAAACACAACTTGAAAACCAAAATACCATGAATTCTTAGGTGAAACGGCACAGTAGCTCACCGAAATAAACGGCACTCAATGATATTGCCAGCAAGTCAGTCCTTAGCGAAAAGAAAAAAACGTTTATCGGGCCAGTAAGTGTCCTTGTTGTTAATATGGTAACTGAAGCCTCTATTAGTAGATTTAATCACGCTTTATTTTTGATGATTGCGTTGATGATCGCGCGATTAATATCTCTTAGTCTCCAATATAATCAATAATATAATCAATAATATACTCTCTAATATCAAATACTTTAGTCTCAGTCGCCGTCGAATGGCGCGCCTTGAAAATCTACATTTTCAATCTAAATACAATTTTCAGCAATTAGAAATTGTGCATTATTCCCAAATAGTCTCCTTCCGAGTATATTTGCTGAGCGTTATTCGTTTTGTGCTCCCTATTATGCAACGAGAAATGAGCCGATACATTTATTACAGTATAACTGTGTAACCTGCGTAAACTGTAAATGTTACGAGTGCACAAATTTATAACTATATTATGAAATAGTTTACGTACAAAAGTGATTTTTATTTGAATGTTTTATCGTTAGATTGACACATTTCCTCTCGCAAACTATATTTGTACAAACCGATGCGTTATAGATGTCAATAGATACGCGTCGTATACAAAGATATTCATTGCGATGTTCTAACTAATTCTCTATTCATGAGCGGTTTCCTTGGTAACGGTGTCGCTTTTCGTATACAAATCAAATGGAAATGTGATGGGTTTAATTAGAAAAAAAATAGAACCGCCTCGAACACAGAGAACTAACCATTGAGGAGGGTGAAGACCCACGCGTTTATGCACCTTCTACGTTTACAAAAATGAATCAACACGCAGCCGTGGCAGCAATAATATTAACGTGGATAAGCCGGATTTACCCAACAAAAATTGCGCCCAATATACACACGATACCGGTTATCAACCCGGAGCTCTGACAGTGATAGAAAGTATGTCGTAACAGGGCATATAGCTCGCTACCATGATCTCTGTATATAACGAGATGAGTACATAACTTATGTAATATCAGTTGCCAAACCCCCGTTTGTTTCCAAACCCCCGTTTGTTGCCAAAGCCCCTTTTGTTGCCAAATCCTCGTTTGTTGCCAAAGCCCCTTTTGTTGCCAAACCCCCGTTTGTTGCCAAAGCCCCGTTTATTGCCAAAACCCCGTTTGTTGCCAAAACCCCGTTTGTTGCCGAAACCACGTTTCTCAAACTGCTCGCTTGCGCCGCTGTCATCGACAAACTCTAGCTGCGATTCGTGCAGCAGCCGTGGTTGCGTAGCGAGCGTCAGCGCTGGAACGACGCCCAGCACTCCGTCGTCGTCGTCGTCGTCGCCGTACCACCCGCTCTCAAGCACTCGCTTGTTACCAAAGCCGCGCTTATTGACGTCTTCGGCGTCTAGAGGCAGCGAGCGCTTGTTGCCGAAGCCGCGTTTCTCCGCTGTGACGTCATTAGCCGCGTACCCTGCCGCCGCGGCGTACTCGGGCAACGTCGCATCGCCGTCGACGGCCACCAGGTTGCGCTTGTTGCCGAAGCCTCGCTCGTCGCGTTGCGTCAGCTCGTCGGCGAGTGTGGCTCGGTCGAGGAACGCCTCGAAGTCGCGCTGGTTCGGCTGCTGAGCGACGACAGCTGCGCTCAGTAGAGCGACGATGACGGCCGTACGCGAGCCGACCATCGTCCACGGTCCGTACATTCCTGCCATGCGCAAACGGCTGGCTCGGAGTGGACCGCCTGTATCGCCGTGTATCCCTCTGAAATGCGACGCGCAAAAAGAAGAACACGTGATCACGTGCGTGCGCATTCTACTACCTGTCTGTCCGATTTATTGTATGAAATCGGCGGAAATTTAGGTCGTAAAATATTACACGAGCGATTTTCAATGTCAAGTAGCGAAACGTAGAATTAACGTAAATGGAAAAGACAGAATTCAACATTCAGAATATCACGTAATAATATTTGAACGTAATTATCAGATTAACAGTGTCGTTTGGTGTCGAATGTAGATTTCCGGTGTTTGAGAACGACCTGGAATGAAGACGCGTGGCTCTGCGCCTACTCTGCTACCCACGAGGCATGCATGTGGAAGACCCCCGGGGGGTAGTCACCTTTTTTGGGGATAGGAGTGCTCAACCTAAATGGGAAAATTGATGGCAAAACGATGGCTTGACTGTGAAAACATGGAACAAAACGATGGCTTGACTGTGAAAACATGGCACAAAAAGATAGCTCGACGGTGAAAACATGGGGCAAAAAGATGGCAAGGAAAAAATTGGGGGGCAAAAAGATGGCTAGGAAAAAATTGGGGGGCAACAATGCGGCGCATATATATATATATATATATATGTATATATGTATATATATACGTCACTATGCGGAGTACCCACCCCCGGGGGGAAGACCGAGGCAGCTACACACCCAGCCTGTTCTGCTAGCATCTATGACAAATACGACATACGCTTATACACTTTCCTATGACACTATTTGTCATAGGAAGATTCTTCCTATAACAAATATTGTTGAATGTGTTGTGCGCATCATAGGGATTTAGGAGCGCTATTATGAACGCAAGCAGTGAATTTCAGCTGTAAAGCGGAACGAAGTTGACTCGCCAATATTTGGCATAGGAAGAATCTTCCTATGATAAATAGCGTCATAGGAGAGTGTATATGCGTATGTCGTGTTTGTCATAGATGCAAGCAGAACATGTTGATACATCGGCGGTATGCAAGCCAGAGAACTTCAGCCTCGCAAGCTCTCGGGTGAAGCTACGATGCGAAGTAGAAACCCTCGCGTACGTCTATTTCTCTATCTACCGGGCGTGCATGTAGACCGTTGAAGCAGGAGACGCGTATCAACCATATAAATGTTCAGTGTAATAATATTCATAATAATATTTATAATTATAATAAAATATTATATTATCATAAAATATTCATAATAATAATAATAATAATAATAATATTAATATTCAGCATTAGCTGGACAAACATAGAGCGTCTTGTGCTGCCGTTATCTACCGGTGCTCGTTCAAATTAGCGACAAATTACACGAACTATCTGCCCTTTTAATAGTGTTGCGGTCATGATTATCAGAGCGAGATATAGTACTTATTGCATAAGGTATTTTGGTAAGGTTTAATTTTAAGGCTGAGTATTGCTTCTCTTCTTGGTGAATTCATCAGGGACTACCAGGTAATCAAAATTATTCTTAACGTTTATTCCTGTTAAGCTCTTAGCGCTATAGGCTCGCAGTATATTAACGTAGTTTCGCAATTGCATAGAAATGCTTAGTGATAAAAAGGGAATCAAACAATAAATTTAACATAATGAAATTGATGGACGAACTTTTTTCGAAATGAAGCCATCAATGAATTAACGTTAGAATTAATCATTTACTACCCAATAAATACATATCAAAGGCGGACAATTGATTCTTTCGTCGTAAATGCACCGTTACCTCAGCTACACCGCGCATGGACTGTGGTGTCTACGTGTTGCCTTGCGTGACGCAAATCGGTGTAGCGTTTCTTCACACTTATGCCATTTTGGGCCAGTTTACTTAACAGGGTTTTTCTTCGTATACATTTCCATGAGGGTCTCCTTATTATGTATATGTCATTACAATGTATTATTCATGCATATATCATTTAGATGGTATATCACCAACATTGCCGCGCTGGTTTATCAGGTTGTACAACGCACTCTAGCAATCGATGACCTGGTTGTATAAATTACTTCTTCGCTGCTAACGTTATATAATTAATTCGGTGGGGCTCTTAATAATTACATATTATCATAATTACATACTTCACTATGGACGGGATGCTGCATGATTATCAGACGAAAATGAGCAGTATGCCAGGCAGCACAGACTGAGCTTGTACAGCGAATGCAGACGTCATTAGCAACCGTCACTCTGGACGTTTAAATATTTTAAATGTGGTAAATAAAACGAAATGTATTTACTTACGCAAGTCGTTTTTAACCGAAAAAAATTGTTTTCGATTATTCAAGACCAGGGCTTGATGAATCGGTTGACAATGTACCACCAGCGTGACGGGGTTTCGGAGCCGTTCGCTAATTACCGCTCAAGGATGCACAAGCATGTCTGCCTGGCGATGTGTGACATAGAACGCATGCTGGTTGCTGTGGCCGAGCCAGGCACTTGACGTTTCAATAAAAATATGGGTAATAACCGAATGTATTTTGTACCAAGAGTCTTTACTGTTTTCTATCTCTTTATCGATATTATTGGATCGATATCTACTGTCAACTGTTTCTCTTGCAACACACAAGTACCCGACGCACGGTGCCGTGCGCAAACACAACAATATTTACCTCTTTTATTTTGTTATTTCGTGCCAACACAGATTAGTTAGAGAACGTGACTTTGGTATTAATACATTTCGATGTTTTTTTTTGTATGTTAATTATTGAAACCGTTCCAGTGGCCGTGGACCGCCCGCAACATGCGGTGAATTCAAGATAGGCGTGTTCACATGCAGGCAATTCCGTTAGCGAGCAGATACCACAGCACAGCGCTTCAAGCAGCAACAACTAATTCTCTAGCGTGGGAATCACCGTTATTGGCGCGTCCTACGTTCGCATGGGAGATGCAGAAGTAGGAGGGTATCGTCCAACGCGCTGGCAGACTAGCGCATCTAGGGATTTCAGATGAAGTTATGACGCAGCTATCTTGATACTGTGTTGTCCTAGTGGTTATCTCGTCTTTGGGGATTGCACGATATATAACCACGCGAGCCGTTAGCGAGGCGGTCTGCTGACCAGGCTCGTTCTCGTTTTATTGGCTGGCCTGACACTTGTACTTAGTGACGTAGATTTGTCACGTGACGACTGCGTATAGTGTGTGTGTTTCTTTGGTGGGATCGAAATCATGACGATTCGGAGGCTCGTTGTTGGACGCGTCGGCTGGTCCGTCGGTCGGTTTGGCGGATATGTTTATGGGTATAGTTAAATTCATTGAAGGGAGTGATATAATATAGAATGTATAGTATAGCTTGATAGTAATAGATCTTTATTATCTTGCTCTTAGGCTATATATTATTATATTTGTTGAACTTCCCATATAAAGTCTGCTATTTCTGCCATTTAATAATTGCACATTTCAACTTTTGATATGTTCTCAAGGCGAGAAATTTATTGGGTACGTCTCCCGTTCAAGCGACTGGGCATGGGGTGGCGAGTGAGCGAGTTATGGCGGCAGAGGTCGCAGATGCGATTGGATGTGTGGCGTGGGGCTGGGGCGCCTACCTTTTACTCATTATTTGCGTCTCGGGCTCCTTAGTTGTTGCCGCCCGCAAGCGCTAGCATCGCTCGACAAAGGCCGCGAGCTCTGCCGTATTTATCGAACCAGCGAATAATCTCCCCTGACGCAGCGAATCGCGTTTCTGCCGCTTTCACACGGGTCGTCATATCTACTGTAAGAACCAATTAAAGCGCCAGGCGCTTTGCGAGGGCTCGGCTCCACTCGCAATGGAACGACTTTCCACTCGTGGCCGAAACTGGCGAGTCAACGATGCTGCATTGCTCAGTTCGGCTTATTCAGAATTATTTTCTTGGCTTTCTTTCATCGTCGGAGCGAAATTGAACTTAGTCGATTTTCGCGTCCGTATTGAGCCTTGCGCGGTGCGCTTTGCTGCGCTATGCATGGTTCTGCATCTACCCAATTTGTTGTCTGTGTCCGATCTACTTGTTGGTATGTGTGTTTATGTATGTTTATGTATCAGTTATGTATGTATGTATGTAGTTTATGTATGTATGTATGCTATGTAGTGTATGTATGTATGTTATGTTGATGTATGTATGTATTGTATGGTATGTATGTATGTACTCGTACTGTATGTATGTATGTATGTAATGTTGTATGTATGTACTTGTATGTATGTATGTTTGGTATAGTTGTATGCTATGTATGTATGGATGATATGTATGTTGTATGGTCTGTTATTGTACTCTGTATGTATGTATAGTATGTATGTATTTATGTTGTATGTTATGTTCGTATGTATGTATGGTTGTATGTATGTTATGTATGTAATGTATGTATGTATGTATGTATGTATGTTGTATGCATGTATGTTATGTATGTTATGTTGTATGTATGTATTGTATGTATGTATGTATGTTGGTTATGTATGTATGTAATGTATGTATGTATGTATGTATGTATGTATGTATGTATGTTGTATTATGTATTGTATGTCTGTTATGGTTGTAATGTATGTATGTATGTTTTGGTATGTATGTCAGCTGTATGCTTATGTAATTATGTATGTTATGTATGTATGTATGTATGTATCGATGTTGTTGTTGTATGTCTGTATGTATGTTGTATGTATGTATGTATGTGTATGTATGTTGTATGTATGTATGTATTTGTGTTTGTATGTAGTATGTATGTATTGTATGTCATGTATGTATGTTGTATTATGTATGTATGTATGTATGTTGTATGTATGTATGTATGTATGTATGTATGTTGTATTGTTGTTGTGATGTATGTTGTATGTATGTCATGTATTGTTGTTGTATGGTATGTATGATATGTTGTATGATATTGTATGTATGTATGTATGTATGTATGATCAAGTTGGTCGATGTATGTATGTCCTGTATTGTATCGTATTGTTGTATGTAATGTAGTCTGTATGTATGCTTGTATGTAGTACGGATTTTCGTACTGTCTAGTGTAGGCTTAGCGCTGTGTATTCGGGTGGGACACACTGTGTGTGTGTGTGTGTGCTGTACCTGTGTGTGTGTGGTGTGTGGTGTGTTGGTAGTGTGGTGTGTGCGTGCAGTTGTGGCGCGATGTGAATCGTATGTGGCAGTGGTGTGCGTGTGTGCGTGCGTGTCGCTGGCGTGTGTTGCGTGGTGCGTTGCCCGGCTGTCAATGGAGCGGGCCGCCCGGCCGCATGCTGCATGCCATGCCCACCGCCTGATATCTATCTGCATCAGTCTGCTCGCTCATCTCTCTACTCTCTCTCTCCTATCTCTCTCTCCTCTCTCTCTTATTCTTCTCTATTCTATCTTCCTCTTTCTCGTCCTTCTCTCTCTCTTCTGCTCTCTTCCCTCTCTCTCTCTCTCTCTTCTCTCTCTCTCTCTACTCTTCTTCTCTTTTCTCTCTTTCTCTCTCTCTCTTCTTCTCATCTCGCTTCTCTCTCTTCTCTTTATATATATATATATGATATAGTATATATCTTATTTATATATATATTTGTAGTTTATTGCGACGCTATGTTTCCTTGTCATCGAAAGTTCATGTATGCGTAATCCTCACCACGATTTTCGGCGTGCGGCGGTCGAAGTATGGATGAAGCAACCGGGATAGATTTGATTAAAAAAATGGTAAATATATTATATTTATCCTTCTCCATCATCAATACATATCCATCCATCCAGTCATTCATCCATCCATCCTCATCATCCATTCTCGATCCTCATCATCAGTGCATCTCCGATTCCATATCATCCATCGCCATCCATCCATCATCATCCATCATCATCCATGCCATCTTCCATCTCCATTCATCCATCATCATCGCATCCATCCATCATCCATTCATCATCCATCATCATCCATCCATCCTCATCCATCCTCATGCAGTCATTCATCCATCCATCATCATCATCCTCCAGCCATCCGATCCATCGCGCAGTCCATCCAGTCCATGCATCAATCATCCATTCCATCAATCCATCATTTCTCATCTCAGTCCATCAGTCATTCCATCCATCATCCATCACATCCATCATCCATCATCCATCCATCATCCATCATCTCATCATCCACTCATCCATCCATCAATCCTCCATCCATCAATTCCATCATCCATCCATCATCCATCATCATCATCCTCATCATCATCCATCCATCCATCTATCGATCATCCTTCCATCCATCATCATCCTCATCATCATCCTCCTTCATCCCATCCATCATCCATCCATATCCATTCTGATCATCATCCATCCATCCATCATCCGATAATATCATCCATCTATTTCCATCCATCCTCCTCTATCCAACATCAATCAGATAATAATTTCTCATCCGTTGCCCAATTTCGTCGCCGCTTCATTCGGTTTCGTTTTTTGTTACTTTTATTTTTGTTGAAATCATTATATATGAGCAAATCATAGTAGAGTTAATATGAAAATTTTATTTGCTCAAGATTATCTTATTATGAGCATTACCCTTCCGACGCTTTCTTCCGTTGGTTTGAATTGAGCTATTCGAAAACAGCTGTCTTACTCTAGAGTAGCTTTCGTTTGTGAAACTATGTAAGCGATTGCCTCTTATTAGATGAAAGGAGGTCCGCATTAACATTGCAAATTACTATATTATATTATATACTATTATATATATATATTTTTATTATAGCAGCGAGAGGAGGAGAGAGAGAGAGAGAGAGAGCGAAGAGAGAGAGATCGACGCGCGCGCGCACGCCACACACACCACGCACACGCACACAGCACGACGCCGACACGCCACCTCAGCCACAACACACACACACACACACACACACGCACACAATTGCTCATGTATACTTCAGCCAGGACCGCAAATTTAGAGGGCAAGGGTGTGGTCTATATATGGACTCCTTTGGCGTCCGTGGATGGGCTTCAGGGGGTCCGTGAACCCCATTGTATGCAAAATTTCGTGTTTATGTGCTTATGTGCATTTTTCTGTGGAGGGGTCCGTAGCTTTCATCATGCAGATTCTCAAAGGGTTCCATGACTCAAAAAAGGTTATAGGAACCACCGTTCTAGAGGGAGGGAAATTTTTAAGAAATAAAGTAAGATATATACATGGCTAGGCTGTTAAAGAATTAAGCTCAAAAAGGTTTGAATGGAAAATGTTGAAATGTTGGAGGCAGTTCGTATTTCGCCAGTAGATCAAATTGTAAATAGTGTAGAACAACTATATAAATTATGTAAATATAATAACCTGTATATTTCGTTAGTTCAAATTGCTGCATGCTAAATTGTTTAATGATTAAGAGTAATTTATGTAGCCTGACCACAATGGACGCGTGCTTGTCATACTTTTTATGTATATAATCTTTGTAGTTATCTAAATTCTTGATTTAAAATTTATTTTAACAATAAGTATATATGAATGATTAGCTGAGTAAATACAAATAAAGTAAACAAAATCAAATTGCGTTAGCGTGGTGGTGGTGTTTGTGTGGGGAGAGGGGACTTAAATCCGGCTGCCAGTGCGGTCAACTGCCCAAAATACACACCTCGGGTGGCCTTGCCCCAAGCAAAATAAGTTATAGCTATATACGACGTTGAACAGCTATAACTGCTATGGTTATCGAGTGACTAAATTAAGGCTTAACCGATAAATAATTAATAAACCGATTATCGTCGAGTTTTGGATTATGGATTTGTTTTAATAAATTTTTTAGACCAGACATAACACGCGACGCGTGAACTACGTGATTACTGAAATGCGTATGTACCATAGAAATAATATAGATAACCTATATTATAGATGGTATAGATGGTTATCTATATTATTTCTATGGTATGTACCATAGATATGTACAATCAAGAGCCTATAAAGAAGGGTATAATGTCCTTCTTTATATGCTCTTGGTACAATGCATGTCTGTCTCATGACGTCAGCTTCGGTCATTAAATTCTAAATATTTATTTTAAAATAATGTCTTAGCATATATATTTAATTCATAATTTCTCATTTGTCCTAAAGGCAATCAATTAGTATTTTTATTTGTACTTTTTACTTTGGTAATTAAATACTGGCTGTTGAAAAGCCAACTAGCTTTAACACGGCGTTGTGTAAGCACCTGTACATTGCACTTTGCCCTGTGCTTGGGAAAGATTGTTGATTTTTACTATGGTTTTACCAAGGTGTGATATAATGCGCTGAGTTCGTTAGCTTGCTCAATCGTTTGAATATAATAAGCTGTGCACGGGCAGAAAGGAAGACACCTACAAGATGGAGTTACCAACCTTGGAGGCCCAGCCGGTAGAGACTGATCAAATGATGGTAGCATAGTCATAGTTGCACTGGGGAAAATACTAAAATTAAAAATACTAAACTACCTACTAACAAGATTAGTATCATGAACATATTTATATAATTCTATGGTATAGAGCTCTATGAATGTGTTTATGTTAATACTAATACTAATAGTAATAGCAGGAGTAGCTCTAGTACTATAGGCATAGCCCGCAGGATCGCTGCCGCAGGCCTGCGGCAGCGATCCTGCGGGCTATAGTACTAGAGCTATAGCAGGAGTACCTTCCAACCACTATTTTGCGTTCACTAGTGGTGTTGGTAATTCGTTTAAGGGTGCTGAAGTGGATTAGTTGTTTCAGGCAGCGCAGGTTGGGTATGGCAATTCTAACCAAATAATATTACTATTAGTAATGCTGGCATGAATAATACGCATGCACTGATGCAGTAGTATACTATACAGTATAAATTGTTAACAATATTAGTTATAAGCACTTCTAACATAAATTAATACAGTAATTATATTGTAATCTGCACTGCATTATCTGTTATCATTTAGTTTGCATGTATAGTGATTGTTGTACCTATAGAAGATTGGGGTTTGCCACCCGGAAATCGTACTCAACTCAATTTAATTTAGCCTGATTGGGCCATTTGCCAAACCCAAACGAACTAAAAGCACAAACTATTGGGCCATGTCCGATTTAATTAGCGGCAGTGCTATTGAGCTGAATCAAATTAAGCTTCCATGTGGCAAAGTTCCAAACCCAAAGCCATTTCCCAGCACTGTGGGTTTTATTGCCCAGTTATATAACCCATATATTATTTATTATTTATGTTATATTGGGTTTAGGAATGTCCTCATTGCGAATAGGAGCAATAGCCTCTAGTTGAGCAAAAGGCTACATAACCACGTTCATATCAGATTGACTGTAAAGAAACTAAACAATTATCAAGTTTAACAAATGCCTGTGATAATCAGAGATTTGCTCGGCTCACGCGTGTTAGTAGCAAGTGATTGGTCTTATTGAATTAAGCACAGATAGCTGATTGATATTAATTAAAGTAGTATATTTTGTCAAAGTACGTGCATAACCTTGCATAAGTTCCTGCAGCAAGAACAAAGGTGTGGTTTTTCAGTTTTTATCGTTGTTCACCCTGTAGTTTACATGCTGAATTTCAATAATGGCCAAGGCTAAGCAGTGCTGAGAGGGTCGATGTTCTCCAGGGTACTGCCGGACCGTACCCTGGGTACGGTCCGGTATACCGGAACGTACCCTGGTACCAAAGCATATAAATCAACGTGATTTATATGCTCTGCTGGTACTATCTAATATGCCGGACCGTACCTCGCCTACTCCACTAACGAGTCTCGAGAGTCGCCTACGCTTACTCACTAACCCTAACCCTAACCTTAACCATATCAGATAGTTACCAGGGTACGTTCCGGCGGTACCCTGGGGGACATATAGACCCTATGAGCCTAAGCAGTGTACTGTACATGTGTATGGTAGCCAAAATGTCCCAAAATGCACTGCATGTTAAAGATTTGAATTTGACTTCTAGAAGTTATATTGCATTTTGAATAAACTGTGGCCAAACTGGGTATACTAATTTTATCATCAGAGTAATTTTTTATCACATAATAAATCCATGCATTTGTTCTGTGTGAAAATCTAGAACAGTTATTGAAACTGTTGTTAACAGTAACAGGCAAATAACAAGGATTTATCAAAAAGTTAAATTACTCTAATGTTACCATAATATCTTGATAATACCGAAATATGTTATGATGTACTGTGCTGTGATCAGCTAGGCTGGAGTGAACAGATGCAGTGCTTTGCCCAAAGGTATTTATAACCTGTAGGTAGGGCAGCAGCAGATATTCTATACCCACTATACACGTACAGCATGCATCTAGGCACAGGGCTTGTATAGATACTTGGCAGGGGCCTACATACCGTTTTACTAAAGCGATGTTTGTAGTGTCCAGTGAAAAAAATACACGGGGGCTCGGGGCGATTTAGCCCCCGAAATGCCAAAAAGAGCCCCCGTAAATTTGCATAGATTTCAATGCAAACCAAATTTTAGAGTGCTATTTTCATGCACGCGAGCTTAAAAAGTAGCCCCCGAAAAATACCTTTTAATTTTTTCCCTGGTAGTATCAGGTAATCAATTCACAGTCTCTGGATATGTCTTCGTTTACATTTCAGAATGAATCGCAGTGGAAAAGGCTCTTTGATGAGGTATGTTCTAAAATGCTTAATGAAAACCAGTATCAATTGGGTGCATTAGCAGGAGAAATACTAACAGATCCCCTAGTCATGAATTTGACTTGCTCCTACTGAAAAAAATTCAATTATGGAAATAATCATTTATTATTATTATTTATTTCCTTTTTTACTACTACTGCTACTGCTGAGCACTTGTGTTGCTGCTACTGTTGCTGTTGCTGCTGCTACTACTGTTGTTGCTGCTGTTGCTGCTGCTGCTGCTGAGCACTGTTTCTGCTGCTACTTCTACTACTACTACTGATGATGATGATGTGATATCAGTATGATGCGGATCATGACGGCTACATCCCGTTGGCTGAGTTTCGGAACATCATGATAGACAAGGCTCACACGCACGACTTACCGCGCTCCAAGCACGACGACATCATCATGCGGGCAGATAAGGACAACGATGGCCGAATCAGTCAGCAGGAGTTTGTCAACATCGTAGGTGCAATTTCACAGCGAATGCTTCGACGTGATCGCGTGATAGACACTCTGTTCGTCGAGGAAGCGAGTAATTTTTTCTGAAAAAAATCGCTTAGACTTTTTGGTAAGATTATCTGACTTCAACTCGGACTCTCAAACCGCCGGGACCAGTGAACGGTCGTCGTGGTAATGTCCCTGGCAACTGTGCACGGTGGCGTGCTTGCAATTGGATGCTGCTGCGTGTCGTAGCCAAGGGCGTAGCCAGGAATTTGGATTCATAATAATAATAATAATAATAATATTAATATTGAGTATAATAATATTCAGCCATTAGCGGAGACAAACTAGGAGCGTCTGTGTGCCAGCTCTACCGGTGCTCCTTCAAATTAATTTAAACTCAGATCAACGTCTGATAGCCGATAAATTACAACAAGAAACATCTGCATTTTAATAGTGTTGCGGTTGATATCAAGCGAAGATAATAGTACTTATTGATAAGGTATTGGTAAGGTTTAATTTTAAGAGCACGAGTATTGCTCTCTCTTGGTGAATTATCAGTCATCACAAACATATTCATTAAAGTTTATTCACTGTTAAGCTCTTAGCGTTATAGGCTCACTGTTATATAATAACGTAAAATCTCGCATTGCATAGGAAATGCTTAGTGATACAAAAGAAAATCAACAACAATAAATTTAAAATAAAGAAACTTGATGGAAACGAACTTTTTCGAATAACCCATCAATGAATTAATTTAAATAATCAATTACTACCGAATAAAAATACAATACACAAGGCGACAAATTGATTCTTTCCGAATCGTAAATGCACACACGTACACTCAGCTACACACCGCGAAACATGACTAGATGGTGTCTACGTTGCACTTGCGTGACGCAAATCGGTGTAGCGTTTCTCACACTTTATTGCCATTTTGGCAGCTTTAACATTACCAGGTTTTCTTCGTAATACCTTTCCATTGCGGTCTCCTTATATGTAATATGTCATTAACATGTAATTATCATGCAATATATCATTTAATGTTATCATCAAACATTGGCCGCGCCGGTTTATCGGTGTCGTACAATCTCAGCCAATCGATGAACCCTGGTGATAATAAATTACTTCTTCGCTGCTAACGATATAATAATAATTCGGTGGGCATTACATAATTACATAATTACATAATTACATAATGACGGGATGCTGCATGATTAGCAGACGAGAAATGAGCAGTCATGCCAGAGCAGCAACAGACGAAGTTGCTACAGCAGACACTGCAACGTCACGCACACCGTCACTTGGAACGTTTAAATAATAAAATGATGGTAAATAAACACGAAATGTATTTACTACCAAAGTCGTTTTTACCGAAAAAAATGGTTTTCGATTATCCAACGACAGGCTTGATGAATCGGTGACAATGCTACACAGACGTGAACGGAGTATCGACCGTTACGCTAAATACGCTCAAGGATAGCACAAGCATCTGCCTGCGATGTGTTAATAAACGCATGCAGTGCGTGGCGAAGCACAGGCACTTGGAACGTTTCAATAAAAAATATGGTAAATAAACACGAAATGTATTTGCTACCAAAGTCTTAATGTTTCTCTACTCTCTTTCGCATATTATTGTCGATAATCTACTGTAAATGTTTCTCTGCAACACACAAGTACACCGCACGCACGCCGCTGCGCACACACAACAATTATATAACCTCTTTATATTTGTTATTTGTGCACAACAACAAGATAGTAGAGACACGTTAAGACTTTGGTATTAAATACATTTCGTGTTTATTTATTGTAATTTTATTATTGAAACGTTCCAAGTGCCCGTGGACACGCACCGCAACATGCAGGTGATTCAAGAATAGGCAGTGCCACAGCACGCAATGTAACGGCAGCCAATACAACAGCAAACAACGCTTACAACAGCAAACAACTATTCTACTAGCGTGGCAACTCACCGTCAATGGCGCAGTCCTACGTTCGATGGGAGACTGCAGAAGTAGTATCGTCAAGCAGAACTAGCGCATCTAGAGATTCAGTGAAGTATATGAACGCAGCTAAACTTGTACTTTGCTTCTAGTGGTTATCTCGTCTTGGCACGGGATTGCGACGATATATAACCACCCCGACACCGTCTCCGCAGAGGCGTCTGCTGACCAGACTCGTACTCGTTTCTCATTGGCTGGCCTGACACTTGTACTTAGTGACGTAGATTTGTCACGTGACGACGTGCGTATACGTGTGTGTGTTTCTATTGCGTGGGATACGAAATCATACGATTCGAGGCTGTGTGGAACGCGTATCGGTTGGTCCGTCGGTCGGTTGGCGCATATGTATATATAGGCTATAGTAATATCATGCAGGAGTGAATAATAATATAGATAATAGATAATAGATAATAGATAATAGATAGATAATAGATCTATTATTATTTGCTCCTGGTAATATATATATATATTGTTGTAACTTCCCAATATAAAGTTCTCTTTTCTGCATAAAAATTGCACATTTACAAACTTTAGAATATGTTATAAAGGAGAATTATTTGGGTACGTCTCCGTTCAAGCGACCTGGGCATGGGTGGCGAGTGAGAGCAGAAGATTATGCGGCAGAGGTCGCAGATGCGACTGGATGTGTAGCGTGGGCAGCTGCGGGCGCCTATTTACTCACTTATTTGCGCTCTCGGCTCCCTGCTTGTTGTCCCGCCCGCAAGCGCCTAGCATCCGCCCTCGAACAAGCGCCGCGAGCTCTCGTTTATCGAACCAGCCGACATATAATCCCTGACGACAAGCACGAATCGCGTCTGCCGGCTTTCACACGCGTCGTCATATCTAAACTGCGTAAGAACCAATTAAAGCGCAGGCTTTGCGAGGGCTTACCGGCTTCCACTCGCCAAATGGAACGACTTTCCCTCGTGGCGAAACTGCGCGAGTCAAACGATGCTGACATTCTCAGTTCGGATTAATTTCAGAAATTATTTTCTTCGTTCTTCTCATCGTCGGAGCGAAATTGAAAGTCGATTTCGCGTCCGTATGAGCGCGCGTGCGCTTGCGCGCATATGGTTCTGTTACCTATTTGTTAGTCTGTGTCCGATCTACCTATGTATGTATGTATGTATGTATGTATGTATGTATGTATGTATGTATGTATGTATGTATGTATGTATGCCGAAGATTCTGCTCTCTCTCTCTCTCTCTCTCTCTCTCCCTCTCTCTCTCTCTTCTTCTCTTCTTCTCTCTCTCTCTCTTATCTCTCTCTCCTCTCTCTCTCTCTGTCTCTCTCTCTCTCTCTCTCTCTATATATATATATATATATATATATATATATATATATATATATATTTGTAGGTTTGCGAACCGCTAAATGTTTCTCCTAAGCATCGAAAAAAGTCATGAATGAGTAACACACTCACCACGATTTCGGGCGCGCTCGACAGATGATGAAAGCAAACCGCGATAAGATTTATAAAAAAAATTGAGTAAATGATATATATATACCATTCATCCATGCCATTCAATACATCATCACTCACATTCCCATCCATCCAACCTTCCATCCATCCATCCATCCAATCCATCCATCCATCCATCCATCACATCCAATCCACTCCATCCATCCATCCAGCTCCATCCATCCATCCATCCATGCCATCCATCCATCCATCCATCGCATCCATCTGCCATCATGCCATCCATCCATTCATCCATCGCATCCATCATCCATCCATCCATCCATCCATCCATCCATCCATCATCCATCCATCCATCCATCCATCCATCCATTCCATCCATCATCCAGTCCATGCCTCCATCCATCCATCCATGCCATTCCATCCATCCATGCCATCCATCCATCCATCCATCCATCATTCCATCCATCCATCATCATCCATCCATCCATCCATCCATGCCATCATCCATCCATCCATATCCATCCACTCCATCCATTCCATCACCATCCATCCATCACCATCCATCCATCCATTCCATCCATCCATCCATACGCATCCATCCATCCATCCATCGCATGCCATTCCATCCCTACCATGCCATCCATCATCCATCCATCCATCCATCCATCCATCCATGCCATCCATCCATCCATATCCATACCATCCATCCATCCCATCATGCCATCCATCCATCCATCCTCCATCCATACGCATCGATCCATGCCATCCATCCATGCCATCCCATCCATTCGAATCCATCCATCCTACTATCGCATCTCCATCCATCCATCCAACCATCCATCAATAAATAAATTAATACAATCATCCGTTCACCATTCGTCCGCCCGTTCATTCGTTCGTATTTTGTTACTTTTATTTTGTTGAAATTCAATATACGGCTATAATGGAGCAATATATAGTAGAAAGTTAAATATGAAAAATTTTATGGCTCAAAGACTTACTCCAATTATATGACGCAATACCCTCGCGACGTGATATCTTCCATGTTGGTTGAAATTAGCCTATTTACGAAAACAGCGTTTCTTAGCTCTAGAGTAGCATTCTGTGAAAAATAATGAAAGCTATTGGCCTCCCCTTTATATAATGAAAGGAAGCGCACTTAACAGTTGCCAACATCCCATATATAATATATATATATTATATATATATATATATATATATGTATATATGAGAGAGAGAGAGAGAGAGAGAGAGAGAGACGAGAGTAGAGAGAGAGATAACGACGCGCGACGCGCGCGCCAGCACACAACACTACGCACACCGCACACACAAGCACGCACAGCACACGGCAGCGATGCCATCACATCACACACACACACACACCACAGGCACCAACAGCCCAGCACACACAGCACACCACACACACACACACACCACGCACGGAATTGCTCATGTATAACTTCAGCCAGGACCGCAAATTAGAGGGCAAGGTGTGGCTCTATATATGGACTCCTTGGGCGTCCGTGGATGGGCTTCAGGGGGTCCGTGAACCCCATTGTATGCAAAATTTCGTGTTTATGTGTTATGTGCGTGTTTTTCTGTGGAGGGGTCCGTACTTCATCATGCAGATTCTCAAGAGGGTTACATGATCAAAAAGGGTTAAATAGGAACCAGCCGTTCACGAGGGAGGGGAAATTTTAAGAAATAAAGTAAGATATATACATGGCTAGGCTGTTAAAATTAAGCTCAAAAAGGTTTGAATGGCAAATGTTGAAATGTTGGAGGCAGTTCGTAATTTCGCCAGTAGATCAAATTTGTACATAGTGTAGAACAAATAATAAATTTATGTAAATATAATAACCTGTTATATTTCGTTAGTTCAAATTGCTGCATGCTAATTGTTCTAATGATTAAGAGTAATTTATGTACCTGACCACAATGGACGCGTGCTTGTCATACTTTTAATGTATATAATTTTGTAGTTATCTTTAATTCTTGATTTAAAATTCATTTTAACAATAAGTATATATGAATGATTAGCTGAGTAAAACAACAAATAAAGTCACCATCATCAAATTGCGTTAGCGCTGTGGTGGTGTTGTGTGGGGAGAGGGGACTTAAATCCGGCTGCTAGTGGGTCAAAAACTCTGCCAAAATCACACCGGTCGGGTGGCTTGGCCCCAAGCACAATAATTATAGCTATATACGACTTGAACAAGGCTTCTACTGCTATGTGTTTATATCGACGTGACGTAAATTAAGGGCTTAACCGATAAAAATTAAAACCGATTATCGTCGAGTTTTGCGATTATGGATTTGTTTCAATAATTTTTTAGACCAGACATAACACGCGACGCGTGAACTACGTGATATACTGAATGCGTATGTACCATAGAAAATAATATAGATAACCTATATTATTAATGGTATAGATGGTTATCTATTATTTCTATGGTATGTACGCATAGTTGTGCAAAAGAGCGTATAAAGAAGGGTTAAATGTCCTTCTTTATATGCTCTTGGTAGCAATGCATGTCTGTCTCATGACGTCAGCTTCGGTCATTAAAGGTCTAATATTTTAGTTTTAAAATAATGTCTTAGCATATATAATTAATTCATAATTTCTCATTTTCCTACAAGGCATCACATTAGTATTTTATTTGTACTTTTTTACGTTTGGTAATTAAATAGCTGCTGTTGAAAAGCCAACTAGCTTTAACACGTGGCGTTGTGTAAGCCCTGCTACATTGCAGCTTTGCCGTGTCGTGCACCTGTGCTTGGGAAAGATTGTTGATTCTTTAACTATGGTTTTACCAAGGTGCTGATATATGCGCCTGAGGTTCGCGTTAAGCGTTGCTGCAACTCGTTTGATATATAATAAGCTGTGCATCGGGCAGAAAGGAAGACACCTACAAGATGGAGTACCAACATTGGAGCGCCACCGGTAGAGCTGATCAAATGATGGTAGCATAGTCAATAGTTGCAACCCTGGGAAAATACCTAAAATTAAAATACTAAACTACTAACAAGATAGTTATCATGACATATTTATAATAATTCCTATGCGTATAAGAGCTCTATGAAGTGTTTTATGTTTAATACTAATACTAATAGTATAGCAGGAGTAGCTCTAGTACTATAGGTACATAGCCCGCAGGATCCGCTGCGCAGGCCTGCGCAGCGATCCTGCGGGCTATAGTACTAGAGCGATAGCAGGAGTATACCTTCCAACCAGCTATTTTGGGCGTTCACGATAGTGTGTTTGTAATCTCGTTTAAGGGTGGCTGAAGTGGATTAGTTGTTTCAGGGCAGCGCAGGCTTGGTATGGCAGACAATTCTAACCAAATATAATTAGCTATTAGTAATGCTGGCATGAATTTAATACGCATGCAGCAGCTGTATGCAGTAAAAGGAAAAGTATACTCTACGTATAAATTGTTAACGAAGTATTAGTCTATGGAGCGGCACTTCTAACAGTAAACTTAATACAGTAAGTTATATTGTAATCTCTGCACCTGGCATTATCTGTTATCATTTAGTTTGCATGTAAGTGCTTTGTTGTACTCTATAGAAGAATTGGGGTTTGCCCCCACCAAAATCGTACCAACTGTCAATTTAGATTTAGCACCTGCATCCGCTCGGCGAGGAGGCCAGGGTTTGCCAAACGGCCAGAAACGAACTAAAAGCACAAACTATTGGGCCATGTCCGATTTAATTCAGCGGTCAGTGCTATTGAGGGCTGAATCAAGATTAAGGCTTTGCCATGGTGCGGCAAAGTGTCCAAACCAAGAGCCCCATTTCCCGAGCACTGTGGTTTTATTCGCCCAGTTATATAACCATATGTTATTTATTTATTTATGTTATATTGGGGGTTTAGGAATGTCCTCATTGCCGCAAGGTGAGGAGCAATGAGCCTCTAGTTGAGCGAAAAGGGCTACATAACCAGTTCATATCAGATTGACTGTAAAGAACTAAACTATTATCAAGTTTAGGACAAATCGGCCTGCTGATACATCCAGAGATTTGCTGCTCAGCCGCGGTGTGTAGTAGCAAGTGATTGGCTTTATTGAATTAAGGCAGCGATTAGCTGATTCGATATTAATTAAAGTAGTATATTTTGTCAAAGTACGTGCATAACCTTGCATAAGTCGCTGCAGCAAGAACAAGGTGTGGTTTTTCAGTTTTTATCGTTGTTCACCTGTAGTTTACATGCTCGGAATTTCAATAATGGCTCAAGGCTAGCAGTGCTGAGAGGGTCGAGTTCTCCAGGTTTACTGCCTGGACCGTCCCTGGGTAGCGGTCCGGGGTATACCGGTAACGTACCCTGGTACCAAAGCATAAATAACGTGATTTATATGCTCTGGCTGGTTATAACAATATGCCGGCGACCGTAGCCTCGCCTACTCCAGCTAACGAGTCTCGGAGTCGTACGCTTTACTCGACTAAGCCTAAACTCTAACCTTACCATATCGATAGTTACCCAGGGTAGTTCCGGCGGTACCCTGGGGGAACATCTAGACCCTATGAGCGCTAAGCAGTGTACTTGTACATGTGTATGGTAGCCAAAATGTCCAAAATGCACTGCATGTTAAAGATTTGAATTTTGACTTTCTAGAAGTTTATATTGGCATTTTGAATAAACTGTTGGCCAACTGGTTAATACTATTTTTCATCAGAGTAATTTTTTATCACATAATTAAATCCATGCATTTGTTCGTGTGAAAATCTAGAACAGTTATTCGAAACTGTTGTTAACAGTAACAGGCACATAAAGGATTTATCAAAAAGTTAAATTTACTCTAATGTTACATAATATCTTGATCATACGCGAAATATGTTATGATGTACTGTGCTGTGATCAGCTAGGCTGGAGTGAACAGATGGCATGTGCTTTGGCCAATAGGTATTTATAACTGTTAGGTAGGGCAGCAGCAGATATCTATACGCCACTATACACGTACAGCATGCATCTAGGCAGCAGGGCTTGTATAGATACTTGGCAGAAGAGGGCCTACACTACCGTTTTACTAAGGCATTGTTTTGATAGTGCGTGCCAGTGACCAAAAAATACACGGGGGGCTCGGGGCGATTTCAGCCCCCAACAAATGCCAAAAACAGCCGCCCGTAATTTGCATAGATTTAATGGCAACCAAATTTTAGAGTTGCTATTTTTCATCGCACCGGCTTAAAAAGTAGCCCCGAAAAATATTTTAATTTTTTCCCTGGTAGTTCAGGTTAATCAGCATTCACAGTTCTGCTGGATATGTCTTCGTTTACATGTTCCAAATGATCGGCAGTGGAAAGGCTCTTTGATGAGGTAGTTTAAATGCTCAATGAAATCCAGTATGCAATTGGGTGGCAATTAGGCCAGGAGAAATACTAAAGATCCCTAGTCATGAATTTGACTTTGCTCCTAGACGTGAAAAAATTGCAATTTAATATGGAAATAATCATTTATTATTATTATTTATTTCCTTTTTTATACTACTGCTACTGCTGAGGCACTTGTGTTGCTGCTACTGTTGCTGTTGCTGCTGCTACTACTGTTGTTGCTGCTGTTGCTGCTGCTGCTGCTGAGCACTGTTTTGCTTGTACTTCTACTACTATAAACTGATGATGATGATGTGATATCACTATCAGTATGATTGGATCAACAGAGCGGCTTACATCCCGTTGGCTGAGTTTCTGGAACATCATGATAGACAAGGCTCACACGCACGACTTGCCCGCGCTCCAAGACGACGACATCAATCATGCGGGCAGATATGGACAACGGATGGCGCCGAATCAGTTCCAGCAGGAGTTTGTCAACGATCGTAGGTGCAATTTCAACAGCGAATGCTTCGACGTGATCGCGTGATAGCACTCTGTTCGTCGAGGAAGCGAGTAATTTTTTCTGAAAAAAATCGCTTAGACTTTTTGGTAAGATTATCTGACTCAACTCGGACTCTCAACGCGGGACAGTGAACGGTCGTCGTGGTAAAGTCCCTTGCAAAACTGTGGCACGGTGGCGTGCTTGCAATTGATGCCGCTGCGTGTCGTAGCCAAGGGCGTAGAGCAGGATTTGGACATTGGATGGGGGGGGGGTCCCCTCGAGCGAGTAACAAGGGGGTCTGGTGGTCTGAAGTTTTTTTTTTTTAGTTAAATGTAAAAATAGTGCTTTAAAATCAATTTAGATGCTGTTTTGGTTTGACAATACTATTTCTTCTGCAGCTTTTTTTTGGATTTTCTTTATCCAAATTT
>NW_014577169.1:126887-129387 GCF_000485595.1 Priapulus caudatus | reverse complement strand
GTGCGTGTGTGCGCGTGTGTGCGTGTGTGCGTGTGTGCGTGCGTGTGTGCGTGTGTGCGTGCGTGCGTGCGCGCGCCGGCGAAAGGCGGACAATACTATTTCTTCTGCAGCTTTTTTTTGGATTTTCTTTATCCAAATTTTTTTTTTAGATTTAGATTTTGATTGGGGGGTCCTAGGGCCCCCAGGACCCCTCCCCCTGGCTACGCGCTTGGTCGTAGCACCTGCACTGTTCACGTGTCGACTGACGGGCTTCGTTCTTACACGCAGATGATGAACCCGGATCCGAGACTGAATGTCTTCCAGTGGCTGGTGGAGAAGGGGGTGGAGAGTGTCGTTCCCCGCACCAGTACAACCACGGTGAAACACTACGTGCAGCAATACAACTGCATTCCGCCGCCCCTCTTCATGATACTTATTAGTGTGGCCGAGGTGAGTAGTTCTTCTAGTTCTACCACTAGAAGTTAGTTCTTCTGTAGTAAAGTTTTGAGTAGGTTAGTCTATCACTGATACTATCTGTAACTCTATGCAACCTCTACTGAACTGTTTCTCACAGGAAATTTTTATAACAACTCCTTTACCATAGACGTAGAGGAATGAAACCACTTTATCTGACATAACAGCCAATCTTCTGGTGTTGTGTACACTCCACGGATAATTTTTTGAGAGAATTGGTGTATGTACAGTTTTGATACAGTGTGTGCACACGCCTGATTAGGAGTATCACAGGAATCCTAAAAAAACATGTAATTTAGACACACAGGCTAGTATGCAAACTGTACAAGGCAGTTATCATTTTCGCCCACATGGGAGAAATCAGCGTGAAACTGAAAGATTTTCACTTCAGTATGTTTCCCTGATATTTATTAACCAAGTCGCCTGCAGGTACATAATTCACACTCTAAGACTGTGAAAAGCTGTACAGTATTTGCAATTAAAATAGATCTACGCAAAGCTAGCAAAATTCCACTCTCCCTGAGACTTAAAAACGTCTTGGTTCAATGCAGACATCTTGTGACCCCTCTGAAGTCCCGCTCGGGACCCCTTGGGGGTCGTGACCCCGTTTTAGGAAACACTACTTTACTGCAACCTTAGGCCTAGGCACTCTTCTACCAGTTGTGTTTTGACATACTTGGTCTACTTTTACATGTTAGCTATAGATCATACTTTCCCTCGCTTTATTCCTCTTGGGTTTCACTGAACACGCGCCCACCGAAACAGCACAGCATCGCGTGAATACGTGTTGACTTTCCACTTCAGATCATCATCTTCATATACTATTGTGTCGAGGCCGGCTATGTAGGGGCAAACGGTCCCGTTCCTGTCCATAGCATTTTCATATACAACCCGCACAAGCGAAAGGAAGCGTGGAGATACGCTACTTACATGTTCATTCATGCTGGGTAGGTGTGTGTGTACTTGTATTCCTACTTGAGTGAAGAGTGATATGTCACTCGCATGAATGCCTGTTTATGTTTCACAATTTCTTTCCTGTTCTCAGAATGAAAACTAATCTAATTCTAAAAGAAGGACAGAGTAGTGAAACGAGCACATATGAGCACATGTGTATGTACACGGCATGTGTGTCGATCTGTTGCTAGAATGACAAAAAGATTATTATTATCAATTGAAATGTATGTAAGGAGCTGTGGTAAAGTAGTAGCTTTTCCATTCCAGTGTCCTACCAGCGTGTTAGCCATGCCAGCTGTATGCCTGCTGTATTGATTGTAAAATCTTTGTTGGTCAATTGCAGGGCGTTACACATCGTGTTCAACCTCATCATTCAGATCGTGCTTGGTGTTCCACTGGAACTTGTGCACAAGTGGTGGAGGATCATGTTTGTCTACATCTGCGGAGTCATAGCAGGTTGTTGATTTAGCGTGTGTGCTGTCAACGTTATTTATATTAACGGTGTACAGGAAACGTTTTACGTGCGCGGAGGTGTGTGGAAACAGGTGTCCTGAATTGCACAAACATGTTATGACACACGAACATGTTATGACACACGAACATGTTATGACACACGAACATGTTATGACACACGAACATGTTATGACACACGAACATGTTATGACACATACCATGTGTCATAACATGTTTGTATGTCATTAACATACTAGTGTGTCATAACATGTTCGTGTGTCATAACATGTTCGTATGTGTCATAACATGTTCGTATGTGTCATAACATGTTCGTATGTGTCATAACATGTTTGTATGTCATAACATACTAGTGTGTCATATCATGTTCGTATGTGTCATAACATGTTCGTGTGTCATAACATACTAGTGTGTCATATCATGTTTGTATGTGTCATAACATGTTCGTGTGTCATAACATACCAGTGTGTCATATCATGTTTGTATGTGTCATAACATGTTCGTGTGTCATAACATACCAGTGTGTCATAACATGTTTGTATGTCATAACATACTAGTGTGTCATATCATGTCGTATGTGTCATAACATGTTCGTGTGTCATATCATACCAGTGTGTCATAA
>NW_014577169.1:103308-126853 GCF_000485595.1 Priapulus caudatus | reverse complement strand
CTCGTGTCATTAAACCATGTTATCGTATTGGGTCAGTAACGATGCTTCGTATTGATGTCATTAAATCATGTTCGTATTGTGGTCACTAAAACATGTTCGTGTGTCATAAACATTGTTCGTATGTGTCATTAGAATACATGTTTTCGTCTGTGTAATAAACATGTTCATGTGTTTCATGATCATGTTTGTATGTGGTTCATTTTAACATGTTCGTGTGTGCATAAAGCATTATCCAGTGTGTTTTCATAGAAACATTGTTTGTATTGTCATAACATACTTAGTGTGTCATATTCATGTTTGTATTGTGTCATAAACATGTTCGTGTGTCATATCCATAACCAGTGTGTTCCATTAATACCTGGTTGTATGTTCCATTAACATACTAGCCTGTGTCATTAATTCAGTGGTTCGTGATTGTTGTCAGTGAACATGTTCGTAGTGCTTGTCCATATCATGTCGTTATGTTCATAAAAAACCATGTTCGTGCTGTCCCATAAAACCATGCTTTCGTGTGTCACATAAACATGCTTGCGTGTGTTCATAAACATGTGGTTCGTGTGTCAGAGCATCGTTTCGTGTGTCATAGCATGTTCGTGTGTCATACATTTTCGTGTTCAATAACATGTTCGTGTGGTCCACGAACATGTTATGACACACGAACATGTTATGACACACGAACATGTTATGACACACGAACATGTTATGACACACTAGTATGTTATGACATACAAACATGTTATGACACATACGAACATGTTATCACACGCAAACATAGTATGACACACAGACATATTATGACTCACAGACATCTTACAACACACAGACATAGATATGCACATGGACCTGTTGTTGCACGTCAGACACGGTAAGACGTGCAGATGAATTGCAATGCAGTGGATGTGTTCTGACTCATGGTACAGTTAAGACCCACAGACATGTTGAGATGTGCGACACCTCTATATTGGGATGTGTGAAGTGGATGTGGGTTGAGCCATACGGACGCGATCGAGGTCAGACGTGTGATCGTGTTTTGGTTGTTCTCACAACACTATACAGTTCAATTTTAACTCTGTAGTTTCTTGCGCAATAATTCGAGATGAAATTTTCTTTGACAAGTTCCGAGTTAATCTGTTTGTGATAGGCACTACGATGCAGTGCTACCTAAATATAATACAGGCAAGAATGTTTACTGTAAGCACCTGAAGTGAATAGGTTTAGCATACTATATACCTGTATATTTATCATACTGTTATATTATTGTAGGGTCTCTGGGCACGTCAGTAGTTGACAGCTATGTATATCTAGCTGGTGCGTCGGGTGGTGTATACGCTGTACTGTCTGCCCATCTCGCAAACGTCATTATGGTAAGTGAGACGCAGTGCTAATTTGATAATCTTTTTCTGACTTGAGATTCTTCGTGATGTAAACCCAATTAGATCCACTAGCGCTGCAAACTAAAGTCATATAGCATCGGTGTGTGCTATTTGTGTGCATTTTGTTCCCTCGACTACTAGATCCTATTATTGACTTGCACTTTTTCGTGTTGTTATAATTACCGTATATACTCACGTAATAACCGCAAATTTTGCCTCAGATTTCAACCCTGTATTTGCTCTGCGGTTTATAAGTGCGCCATACCGTGAGGGGAAATATACTAGGCGCAATACTTGGTTACCCGATTCAAATTGAGGTGCGGCTTATAGGCGCCCGCGGTTATTACGCAATCATATACGGTAGTCACCTTGACGAAAATCATAGCAGCGCACTAAAACATTTAGCCTTTTTAGCGAGGTAAGAAGTCACACAACAATGACGGCTTAATGCAATACCACTGCTCTCTGCTCTCAGAATTGGTCGGAGATGGAGTTTGGCTGGGCGCGGTTGCTGTTTGTGATAATCCTCGCGGCATCTGACATTGCTACTGCACTCTACTATCGCTACACGGGCGTCGAGACTGGCGTCGGATACGCTGCTCATTTCTGTGGGGCTCTGGCAGGTGAGTGCTCAGCGTTAAGCATCTTGCTTCTGTAGCGACGTAAGGCCACAATTAAAAAAATTGTTGTTTGCCCTCACCCGACCCAGGCTGAAAAGTTTGGGTAGGTAGGGAGGCTTTTTTTTTTTTACAAATTCAGAATGGTGTCTACATGCTCTGGTGTGCTTGAGTGGAGATACCTTTTGTGTTGAATGTTTGTTTTTGCTTGGTACATATAATGTATTGCCTACAGATTTATATAATGTACAGTGATACAATTTGTAAAAAAAAAAAGGAATGGGAGAGATCAATAAAATTGTTTGAGTCGGCCCCTTTTTGGCGGGTCGGTCGGGTGAGGGCAAACAAACAATATTTTTATCATGGCTTAATGTATGTGTAGTATACGTGCTGTGTGGGCAGAGGCCACCACCGTGACATGCTCTCTATGGATGCAAGATAATTAAATGATGAGTGTCGCAGTGATACTCACCTTATCGGCCTGTTATTTGATTTTTGTTCCATCGCCTCAAATCGCTCTCCGTTTGATCTCCTTTTCTCTGTTTTTCCATTGAATATACATAATATCAATTTTATTTTTTAATTAATAATTATTTGTCATACATAATATCATATACATAACAAAACATAACTTTTTTTTCCATGTTGCCTTCTTTTCTTCTCACCTGACATTTTCAGCCCTTTATACCACCACCAAGCATCCCTCTCCCCACTAGTCACTTTTTCTTGCACACTCACGCTTTCTCGTCCCCTTCTACCACTGCCCGCTTCCCTACCTTTCCCCAACCCCCCCTCCACACACAGGGGTGGATCCAGAGGGTTTGGGTGACCAGTTTCCATAGTTCTAGTCACAGCTAGGGTGGTCCGGGGGCATGCCATTTTAAAGAATTAGGCTATATTTGGTGCATTCTGGTGAATTTTGAGGGTCAATTCTGAAGATACCCAGCCTGTGACCGGTTTCTGAAAACCGGTGCAAACCGGCCTAAATCTGCGCCTGACACATCCCAGATCCCTCGTTATTGTCACCTAATGCCTGTAATGCCGATCATTATCATCGTCTCTTATAATCACGCCAGGAGTCTCGGAACATCTGCCTCCTCTGCCGTGTCTTGACATCAATCATAACGACATTCCTCAAACTCGACACTTCAACAAATTGCGAATCTGCGGATTTATTCGTTAAAATATTTTCTCTGTTTTTTCTTTGTATAAATAACAAAACCTAGCCTTTTTCCTTTGTTGACTTCTTCTCACCTAACAATACCACCATCAAGCATCCCCTCCCTCCCCCTCCACTAGTCACTTTAGCCACGGATCT
Organism: Priapulus caudatus; assembly: GCF_000485595.1. Lineage (NCBI taxonomy): Eukaryota > Metazoa > Priapulida > Priapulimorpha > Priapulimorphida > Priapulidae > Priapulus > Priapulus caudatus. Next base: position 123,545 of record NW_014577169.1, on the reverse strand, counting down.
GCTCGTTGAAATCGCGCGGCGAGTCAACGCTGCCGCTCGCCACAAATTGAACGATGTGTGAATTTCGCGTCTCGTCTCGCCCCGCAGGCGTCCTCGTCGGCATCGTCACGCTGAAGAACATCGACGTGAGGCCGTGGGAGGAGAAGGTCTGGTGGATCTCGCTGTCGGTCTTCCTCGCCGCAGTCATGTTCGCCGTCTTCTGGAACATCTTTTACTGCGGCTTCCCGGCCGACAGCCTCTCCGGCTTCTGTCGGGACTAGCCGGGAGGCGGAGGGACCAGGAGGACCGGGAGCGTGGCGACAATCACCTCTGCCTGATGCGAGGCAGGCATCCTCAGGGTACGCACGTCTCCGTTCGTCTGTGCGTGCGTGCGTGCGTGCGTGGGTTGTACGTATTTACTTGCTTACTACAAAAAAATGTGGAAATCTCGCTGTATAGATTGCGTCCCCAGAAAATTTTGTCTCGTGATTCGGAAGTGCTGTCTGGTGAGTTTTCCACGTCGTGTGTCAGTTGAAAAGTATTCAATCGAGTTATGGTTAGTGGAACAATTGTAACAGGGCTCCGTTACATGCAAGACCATGCGGTTTACACGTGTTTAGGCTCTCACCAAAGTATCGAGTTAACACGTGTAATATTGAACTGAACTTAACAAATCACGTTCTACTCACGTGTAGATTTCACGTGCGCACTTCCCGTATTCTTAGAATTTCTACCCAGGTGTTCTCCCACACAGATCGTGGTTATGCGTGTCAACCCAGTTAGCATTTAACAAACATCTCGGGCGTTGGCTCATTATATTTTAGCAATGATCATTTTGTAATTACCTACTCTACATATTAACGGAGCCCTGTTACGCCATAGCGGTAGGTGCTGAGTGCGTGGGCAGACCCCCGAATTGTAAACACCCGAGCAATCCCATTCGAACTTTTTGTGCAATATTCGCGATTTGCGAGCTGTGGATATTCCCGTGCTAAACGATATCTACGCATTTAGCTGCATTAATTGCACCATTTACCCAGCACGTGCTTAGCAGTGCTGGCTTCAGTGCATAGGCAGAGGTTAGCCGTTGCACCCAGCCGGTAGCAGATGCACACGTGTTTAGGTAAACATACTGCTCTGCTCGCTTGCACGCATGGTGTGTGTGTGTGCAGTGTGCAGTGGTTTGTCTCGGGCAAGCGTGACCGTCCAAAGTTCATGTTTATTCATAGAATTGTCAGCACTTGCGTAATTGGCCATGTATGTATGTTAAATTGACATTGGGGGGGAACAGACACAGGTTATTATCGGTCTGTGTTACAACATATTGTTCATGAAAAATGTGATTGCTAAAATGCATACAATTAAGGGTCGATTAGCATTTTCGAGTGTGCTGTATTGTGTGTACTGTAGTTTATACTACCGGCCATCTTTAACAGTATAGTAGAAGTAGGCCTATGAATATACAGAATTTAATATTAATTTGCATGACATTATATACCGATTTATTTGTTTGTGATCAATTGTATTAGCTCGTTTATTATTACGTTTTTTTGTTAATACTATTTTTTTACAAGAGTAATTTTTAATATTGATTCTATTGCCTATATTCCCAAGCATGCGTCCCTCTTCAATTCGACATTTTAAATGCCAATTAATAATCAGGTAACGATGAATTCTTTAAAAATATTTTCTAGGTTGTGTTTACGAATAGGTAAATGTTAAGCATAGTACTTATAATTCTATGCAAGGCCACGTGCATAAAATATCTTGTGTATTCAAACCTAATAGATTTTGTTGCTGTCGAGGATTTTATGGTAAATGTAATGTATACGACTGTAGTATTTGTGCAGGCAGTGCTCAGATAAATTTTTGATTAACAACTCGACCACATCTAAAATCATTGGTTGGTAGGTTACCACAACCAAGAGATTTGAGTGGCCTAAAATATCCAAGTATATGATCATGTGAAAATACAAAATCGCTATGATTTACATGTGGATGTAGTGACAGCTGGGACAGTAGGATAGCTTACGTACTTTTATATAGAGAAGAGACTAAAAGAAATTTTAGATTTTGATAAAAAACAGTATTTAAACCAAGTAGACTGTTATAGAAATTGTCATATTTGAACTGGTAACCAATGCGGACGGGTTTTTTCTCTTGTGAAAATCGAAAATGTTTATAGAAGGCGATTTGTGATTATAATGGAGGCAATATAATAACAATCGGTAGTAATATATCAGACAGATATGTCTATATGTAACTTCTGAAACAGTTATGTATAAAGCATGTGATGATGTTATTTTTACAGATATTAGTAAAAAATCATTTATTGTCTAACTGCGAGTAGGGCGAAGTTAATATGTTACCTGTGCCTTCATATAAGCTTATGTTGTTGATTTTAAATGAGACAATAAAAATGCTATATGTGATCTATATATTATTCTACATCATACATGAACGGTTGAAATTTTGATTAGAGTGATTTTTGATAGTCACAACATTGCATTAAAATTTGTTCATCCTGCCAACATTTGTACGTGTTTCAAACTATTTAATAATAATGGACTGATCAGGAGTCAGGGTTTTAATTGTTAGCTCAAAACGATAACTAATGTTTTTAAATTAAATAGATCATATTTATTTTCACGTGCTGTATGCCATTGCCATACACCAAAAATCTTACAAATGCCTGAAATATACCCCCAATGCATTCGTACAATAAAACGGGGAAACAATATGCCCCCCTATTGCAAGAAACGGTTAATATCTAATTAGACAAAATGAAAAGAAATGAAATAACCAAAGATATAGAATAAAGATCTATTTTATATCTATGGAAATAACCGGTTGTCTATTCACTTCACCCTTAACCTGTTTGCAAGGATAACTAATTACGAAAATATGTAATTTATTTATGCCCTCAACACACAGTTGAAACCATTAATCTGCATTAATAGTGTGGCCTGAATTTCAACAGCTCGGCTTAGCGGAAAATTATCCAATTATATCCGTACGACACCGATTTCCGCCAGAGAATCCAGAGTGTTTTGTTTCATCTGGTATTATTCCTAAATTTCAAAAACTATACCGAACGCACACAGGACATATCTGTTGGTGCTGCGAGGCATCCTCACTGATCCCAGTAAGAACATGCTTCACATACCTGTAGATTTCTGTATACGAAGTGACATACGAACACATTAGGTATGTGTTTGTTTCACCCTGTTGGGATAACTAGTCAGTTGTTGTTATAACTTATAATGCACGCATCTCTGAGAGTATTCACAAAGTTATGTACATTGTGTTATCGAGTACACACGATGTACATACATCTGTACCTTTAATTACACGTAAAACTCATTGATATGGAGCTGTGTGTACCACACGAAGCCCATGCTTAATGTCCATCACCAGATGTAAATCAGTCGCACGTAAGACATTCTAACTCAATTGCTTCGACGTTGAATTTCATCACCTGATCTCTTCATCACTTGACCTCATCGTCACCTCATCTCATCGTCACCTGACCTCATTGTCACATGATCTCGTCGTCACCCGATCTCGTCGTCACCCGATCTTGTCGTCACCCGATCTCCGCCTCTAGTCGGACCAGTCGTCGTCGTCATCGTCGTCGTCGCTACCGCTCGAGTCGTATCCCTGGATGGCCATCTCGCGCTGCTTGAGCGCGTTGAGCAGCGCCCCCGCAATGCCCTCGGTCTCGTCATCGGCCGGCGGCGGCGGCGGCACGTCCGAGTGGTCGACGGGGTTGAGCTTGCGACCCTGCCGGATAGCGCTGAGCAGATCTCCGCGCTCGTCCCCGCCGGCGTGCGTCGACGCGTCGACGTGACGCAGCGCGCCCGCGCCCTTGAAGTTGTGGATCTGATCTAGCAGCGAATTGCGCGAATCGGTCGGCTCCCTTTTCTTTTTTCCTTTTTTTTCTTCCTTTCTTTTTCTTTTTCCTTTTTTTTGCCCTTTTTTTTTTTTTTTTTTTTTTCTGCCTCTTCTTTTTTTTCTTCTTTTTTTTCTTTCCTTTTTTCTTTCTTTTTTTTTTTTTTCTCTCCCTTTTTTTTTTTTTTTTTTTTTTTTCCTTTCTTTTTTGTTTTCTTTTTTTTTTTTTTTTCCTTTTTTCTTTTTCTTTTTCCTTTTTCCTCCTTTTTTTTTTTCTTTTTTTTTTTTCCTTTTTTTTTTTCTTTTTTGTTCTTTTTTTCTTTCTTTTTTTTTTTTTCCTTTTTTTTTTTATTTCTTTTTCCCTTTTTCTCCGTCTACTTTTTTTTTTTTTCTTTTTTTTTTTTTTTTCTTCTTTTTCTTTTTCCCTCTCTTTTTTCTTTTTTTTTATTTTTTTTTCTTCTTTCTTTTTTTTTTTCTTTTTTTTTCTATTCCTTTCAGGCGTGGCCGCCGCGTGCGCGGCAGGGGTGCCCCGCCCGACGGGCGCGGCGGCGGCAGGCCTCGCCGCTGGGCGGGGTGGCGGCGGGGGAGGAGGGGGAGCCCTGCGCCGCCCGATTGCTCGCGGCCGGCGGCGGGTCGCGCGGTGGCGGCCGCGGCTCGGGAGCGGGGGCTGCGCGACGTGCGCGGCTTGGTGGGGCGGCGGCTGAGCGAACGGTTGCTTGACGCTGGGAGGGGAGGCGGCAGAGCGTCCGCGCACGCGCGGCGGGGCGGCCGGCTGATGTCCCGCGTGGCGGGGCGGGGAGCTGCAGACTGCGCGGATGGCGCGGCGGCGGCGCGGTGCGGCGCGGGCGGCGCGCGCTGGGGGCGTGCACCGACGCCTCGCGCTTCACCGCCCCAGGCCGCCCTGCTTCGCGATGAAGTCGTAGATGAAGCTGCGCGTCGCCGTGTCCTGGAGGTCGTTCTCGCGAGATGCCGACCTTCTCGAAGAGCGTCTTCAGTTCGGATCGAGCGTTGTTCATGTCGAAGCCCTTGTTCGGGTCCCAGCCGAGCGTGCGCGACGTGCTGGAAGTCGCTCGGAAGCCCGATGTCGGCCTTCGTCAGCTTCTGCCGCTTCCCTCGCTGCTCCTTCTTCTTTCTTCTCGATGGTCGTCCGTTCGTCGATCCTCACCACTGTGACGTCCCCGTCACCGTCGGCGCCGCCGACTCTGACGCGTTCTGAGTCATGCCCTGTAACACAAACACGGGGGGACGAACTCAGTGCGCGCCGTTTGTTTCCGCGGTTGTCAACCCTGTAGAAGCGTTTAGGATGCAATATCTCGTATACGGCAATGAACAGATGATCATTCTACAGTTGTAGCCATCGCATTGCTTCCGAGATTTTAAAAGCGACAAGCGCACGCACACAGCCCGCAAAGTTTCGATACGCTTTCATTAGAAATGCCGCGGTAACGTAAGACGCTCTCACCTGTCGACGCTTCTCTGCTTGCGAGCTTGACGCTCGTTGATCTTGCTCTGCAGGACACTGCCACAGAGTCGCAGCCTCCTGCTCGCTGGCGAAGTTCAGGCCAACCTCGCACATGTCGCCAGCAAATGTGTGGAAGTAGGGCCGCGGCGACGCGTACTTGAACTGCGTGTACACCTCTTGCTCCCAGACGAGCGCGCCCTGCCGCAGGTCGTACGCGGCGCAGGAAGTACGAGCGCTTGTTGCCGTCCTTGACAAGCACACCATGCCGCAGGTCTTGCGCTTCCAGCGTTGCGGATTGGGTTCGGCCAGATATACCTGTAAGGAAAGCAGCAAGCGCAATGCCCAGTGTTGGAATTGCAGCCTGTCCCCCTAGTCCGCGCTCGATAACTTTTCAGTAGGACAGGGTAGTTTTTATTGATGTTACTAGTATTGGTTGCATAGTAGAAATCAAAATTTTCGAAGTTAGAAAAGACTGGCTTTCAGATTCATTTAGCAAGACTGTAAGCAGCATGAATACAAGAAGGCAGCAACGAGACCGCTGAATGGTGGCAGTGACAGAGTCACGCCTGTACCGCATCGGGAACAGAGCTGGACGTTTACCGCGGTAGAAACAAGGTTGCGCCGCGCATACCTGCTGAGATTGGGGGCTTTATTTTGCTACTTACTGAATCGTGAGTTGTAAAGCGTACCTGCACTACTGCGGAGACGAGGGTTGTGCATCCCTTGCCGAGCAGACCGAACAGACGTTCATTCTCATCATCCGTAGCAACGATGACCGGTATTCACAGGAGTTTCCTCTTTACTGACATGTTGTCCTATCTAATGATAGCCGTAGCTCACGCCCATACAACTTCACATGTACGACCTTCCTTCATATAGAACGCAAGGCGCGGATAACCAACTTTTAGTTGAGCACTTCTTATGATCATAACAATGTGAAAAAACTACAAGCAGTCAAACAGAAAATAATGACTGTGTTTCCCCCATGCATTGACACGAGCGAAGGTGCGCGGGGGGGGGGACGGGGGTCTCGCTCAATTCTCAGCCGCCACAAGAAATTTTGCCCAAAGCAGAGACTCGCTGACGAAAAATCACTATTCTTCCATAGACAGTGCTTATAATGCACCAACAATTAGTCTTAGAATGCCACCAAATTGACGCATTTTTCAAAAATCGATCAGGGAGGTCGATATACAGTGTACGTTAACTTTAGATAACTATAATAGGTAACACAAGAGAAAAGGCGGTCGAGTTGGGTATAAGTATAGAAGAATGACGGCATGTTCTGGTGATTGCGGTGTACATTATTGTGAAATATGTCGATATCTACTATATATATGTAAACTTGGCTGTTGCTGGGGATACACACTACACTACTGACACTGTAAGTCATACAGATTACTCTGTACTTACTGCGGGCAATTAAGTGCAGCATACTAAGGCCGCGTGGGCTGAGTAGGGACTAGCTGTAGTAGTAGTAACTATTAGCCTAGTTACGGTTCGCCTGGCCACCGCGCAAACCGTACGCGGGCTATAGTTACTAGAGCTGAGCAGCCGCTATGTCCCCCAGGGTACTGACGACGTCTGAATGGCCGTAGTACCCTGTAGGTGCATACGGAACGTACCCTGGTACCGAGAGCATAATCAATCAAACGATGATTTATATGCTTCTGCTGGTACTATCTAATATTGCCGGACCGTACCTCGCCTACTCACTAACGAGTCTAGGCGTCCGCTAACGCCTACTCCGCTAACCCTACACATATCAGAGAGTTACCAGGTACGTTCGGCAGTACCCTGGGGAACATAGACCCTGATGAGCGTTACTAGAGCTAGGTACGGACTACTAGGTAGTAGTAGCCGCAAGAAACGGTGATAGACTCGAAGACATGTGTATTGACATTTACCTTCGCAGGCTGCGTCGCGGGCTAGACACTGTCACTAGTGTCTCACTAACCTTCTAAGACTAAGACTCAGAGACATCCTTGCAAGAACTGTTGTTCCGTAGTGTTGCTGTTGGCACTGTTGCCAGGGGACTGTTTAGCTGCGTACTATACAGCCGCCCTTCATTAACTGCCGGCAGGGCTATAGAAACATTGTCAGCCTCGTATTTCCGCGTACTGCAACCGATGTCACCACCTGTCGCCCACGAAAAATGATCGGCAAAACACAAATGATCGGGCTTTTTAACCCTGTATTTATCTACGTCAGACATCTCACTATTGTTTGAACACTTTACACCACTGTTTAATTTTATCCTATTAATTACTCAAGTCAGGCATACTGGCAATCCCGTTTGAAAATAATATCTGAGTGTGCGAACGCGTGACGCTACCGGTCATTGTAATATACATGCACCGGATATGTAAGGCAAAACACATAGGACAGCTAATGCGTGCATCGTATATACGAATACCTGTGACGTCACGCGCTTCGCAACGCAAGAATATCTTCAAAGCGGATTGGGCCAGTAGTGCTGACTTGAGTAATAAAGGATAAATAGCATGGTGCTAAAGTTTATGGAGTGTTCAAAAGATAGGTGAGCATGTCCAATTGTAGTTAAATAAGTGTTAAAAAAGCCCGATCATTTTCCGCGTTATTGCGATCAATTTTTGTGGGAACAGGTGGTGACATGTTGCAGTTAGTGAAAACTCGAGGCTGACAATGATTCTATAACCCTGCGGCAGTTAATGAAACGCCAGGGCTATATATACGTACTACGTACTAGAGCGCGCTACGCACTGTTTGTAGTGTTGGTGCTAGCTCTAGTACTATAGCGCGCTTACATTAACTGCCGCTGCGCTATAGACCGACCCCATGCGGGCATGCCGATGCGACCAACTATCCCGATTATACCCGACTATAAACGTCTGCTGCGTAGGCAAATTAATGCCCTCTTATTCCGACCAGTGAATATGTCTTAAGTTATAGCCGCTACTTAAAATTGAACCTGCTAACTATCGTTCAATGGATATACTTCGCCGTATTTCTTGTGACACACATTCGATTGCGAACTTCAAACGGCCATTTTCTCGGCGGTGCGCTGCACAGCCGCCAGTCAGCTCGGGAACTCATGCTATTTCCACCGTGTGACGAGGGTCGGCGTGGTTGTGCCGACAAAAATTGTTGATTGTCAAGTAACAAATTAGCCGATCAAAAAGAGATATGTAATCATTAAGTATTTAGTCTATGAAAGAATGAAACAAATTACCTATTATTAAATTTGTTACTTGACAACAAACAATGATTTTTGCTCCAACAACAACACAACCGCCCCACCCCTCCACATGCGGAAAATACATAAGTTCCGCTGGACGGCTGGAGTAAAGGTGGTCCATCGCATGCCCCATGGGTCGGTCTATAGCCAGCGTCAAGTTAATGTAAAGCGGCTATCAGTAGTATATACGTGACTACTACTAGTTCACATAGCAGCCTATGATTGGTGCTAAGCTGAAGACTGTCAGTGACTCGGTGTCACTGTCAGTGACCGAGTTAAAACTAAGTGGTATTTTTGTTCTTCAACGTTTCGGATAATCTTAGCTCACGCAATGTACAATATACACATTTATTGTAAAATAAAACACCGAAAGTTTACCTCAAAACGACAAACTTCATAACGCAACTAACAGGAAAATATGACCCGGATACCCGGGTTTGCCCATGATAGCACATGATAGGGTTAGCGGATAATAATTTTGCACAAGACAACGCCATAGTTATAGTTGGCCCCGACATCTAGCGAGTAATTTAACAAGCAATTCGTCTCTATTCTCGGCAACCTCACCTGGAAGTATCTACTTAGTACTATATAATAGTAGAAAGAGCCGAAATGTCGTTTTCCGTATCTCCTCCGAAACCGTGCCGCGTGTGCTCGCGCGAATCGAGCTGGGGCCTCTGGGCGTCGCGAATACATTCCGCTACGTTAGAACGGCGGAACTATTTATTCTCCTTAAGCAATCATTTTGAAAGCCTTCCAATTCCCTTTTTGTTAGGTTTGTTCAAGTTTCACTATTATTTAATATAGATGGGAGTATCGTGCACTCATATAATTTCACTCTAGCTTCTATTGTGAAATTGCCTACTAATTGGTTTGGTTTAGTCATTGTTACGACAATGCTGGAGGCATCGCGCCACATTTGTTTCCATACTCTAATGTACAAGGAAATGGCGCTCTTTTTCGCCTGCCACAATTTTTCCCTGTGCTAATGTACATAAAATGGTGCCCGCGTCGCTCGTCGCCGTTGCAAGCCAAGATGAATAATTTCGGGTAATCTTTCGGCTAAGATTAGGCGTTAAAATGGGCAGGGGCATGCCCGCGAGAGATGGGCGTTGTAAAATCCGTTCTAAAATCTTCGCTTTGGTCGCAGCATCCTGTCACTATCCTTAACCTAGATGCCGAGGTACCTGGAAATTATATATGGCTCTCGCGACGCTGGTCATGTTGCCAGCAAAGATTTTATTCGGCCAAACTTACGCGCTGAAAATGCGCAGGAGTAGCCACACCCGGGAGAGATGTGCACGGTAAAATTTGCTCCTGAAAGTTTACTTTGGCAGCAGAGCATCCCGCCACAATTTTTCCCCTATGCTAATGTGCATGCATGGGGATGGCGCTCGCGTCGTTGCATCTCGGTTTTTATTACTTGATCGGTAGCAGTAGGCCTATACGTATACATATAACAAAATAAACCAAACTAATTGTAATTTTAAAATGAACTGTTTTAATTAACACAAATCGATAACTTCCACATTATTTGTTTATATTGTTAACATTGCAAATAACAACACGCACTAGTTTTCTTTCGATCAAATCAGCAGTTATATACATTTGGTTGTTTATCGTGGTGCATATTGTCACAAAGTCAATTATTCTATCGTTTGTTACCTATTACACGTTCCAAGAAGTTAGAATGTTTTTTAATAATATATTGATTTGTTATCAAGGCTTTTCTCAGCAGACATATACTGCAAGTTATACAAACTGTATAACTTACACACATTGTACAACTATAACAATCTTTAAAATAATAAGAAATTATGCATTAGCCTACTAATTAATACATTTTGATAAACGTCTCTTCTATGACATTTTGCGTTTCTATAATACCAGGAAACCGCCTTTTCCGAAATATATTATATTTTATAATGAACCGTGTGTTTCAGTAGGTTATTGCTATTTAATCAACGTAGGTTATTGCTATTTAATCAACGTAGGTTATTGCTATTTAATCAACGTAGGTAAAGCGATCGGTCTTATTCACTACGCCTAGACAACAAACACATTTTTCACATCTCTTTACAACAATACAGCTTTTTTTTGTCTTACAGTGTGCATAGCCTCGCCGCAGTACGGCCGTGCGTGCACGTTCTTCTTAAAGCGTCAACATCTCGCAATTTATGCGTAGTTCAATCTAAGTTGACCAGTCCTGTAATGCCTATGACGTCATAAAAATCATGACGCTACGAATCCTGTAGAGGTGGCATTTAGGCCCGAATTTCACACCTCGTCTTCGCCGTTTTCGCAATCCTTCATTCCGTTATTCACTCTGCTGAAGTAGATGCACGGCGGATTTCCTTTAAGACAGCGAAAGTATGGCTTCCATGTCGGCGAGTAAAAACTCTTGGCAGCCAGGCGGGAGCACACTGAAATCAATGTGAAATATTGTTATATATGGCTGCGAAAAATTCCGAATTGTGATTAGTGTGAAGCATGTCATGTGCCGTAAAATAACGGGCGGGCACAGCACGTACACACACGCACGCACGCACGCACGCACGCACTCGGGCGGGCGCGCGGGGGCGTGCACCGACGCCTCGCGCTTCACCGCCTCCAGGCCGCCCTGCTTCGCGATGAAGTCGTAGATGAAGCTGCGCGTCGCCGTGTCCTGGAGGTCGTTCTCGGAGATGCCGACCTTCTCGAAGAGCGTCTTCAGGTTCGGATCGAGGTTGTTCATGTCGAAGCCCTTGTTCGGGTCCCAGCCGACGTGCGCGACGTGCTGGAAGTCGCTCGGAAGCCCGATGTCGGCCTTCGTCAGCTTCTGCCGCTTCCCTCGCTGCTCCTTCTTCTTCTTCTCGATGATCGTCCGTTCGTCGATCCTCACCATCTGTGACGTCCCCGTCACCGTCGGCGCCGCCGACTCTGACGGGTTCTGAGTCATGCCCTGTAACACAAACACGGGCTCAGTGGCCGCCGTTTGTTTTCCGCGGTTGTCAACCCTGTAGAAGGTTTAGGATGCAATATCTCGTATACGGCAATGAACAGATGATCATTCTACAGTTGTAGCCATCGATTGCTTCCGAGATTTTAAAAGCGACAAGAGCACATACACAGCACGCAAAGTTTCGATACGCTTTCATTAGAAATGCGCGTAACGTAAGACGCTCACCTGTCGACGCTTCTCTTGCTTGCGAGCTTGACGCTCGTTGATCTTGCTCTGCAGGACACTGCACAGAGTCGCAGCCTCCTGCTCGCTGGCGAAGTTCAGGCCGGCCTCGCACATGTCGCCAGCAAATGTGTGGAAGTAGGGCCGCGGCGACCGGTACTTGAACTGCGTGTACACCTCTTGCTCCCAGACGAGCGCGCCCTGCCGCAGGTCGTACGCGCGCAGGAAGTACGAGCGCTTGTTGCCGTCCTTGACAAAGCACACCATGCCGCAGGTCTTGCGCTTCCAGCGTTGCGGATTGGGTTCGGCCAGATATACCTGTAAGGAAAGCAGCAAGCGAATGCCCAGTGTTGGAAATTGCAGCCTGTCCCCCTAGTCCGCGCTCGATAACTTTTCAGTAGGACAGGGTAGTTTTTATTGATGTTACTAGTATTGGTTGCATAGTAGAAATCAAAATTTTCGAAGTTAGAAAAGACTGGGCTTTCAGATTCATTTAGCAAGACTGTAATGCAGCATGAATACAAGAAGGCAGCAACGAGACCGCTGAATGGTGGCAGTGACAGAGTCACGCCTGTACCGCATCGGGAACAGAGCTGGACGTGTACCGCGGTAGAAACAAGGTTGCCCGCGCATACCTGCTGAGATTGGGGCTTTATTTTGCTACTTACTGAATCGTGAGTTGTAAAGCGTACCTGCACTACTGCGGAGACGAGGGTTGTGCATCCCTTGCCGAGCAAGCCGAACAGACGTTCATTCTCATCATTCCGTAGCAACGATGACCCGGTATTCACAGGAGTTGTCCTCTTTACTGACATGTTGTCCTCTAATGATAGCCAGTAGTCTCACGCCCATACAACTTCACATGTACGACTTCCTTCATATAGAACGCAGCGGGATAACCAATTTTTAGTTGACACTTCTTATGATATAAAATGTGAAAAAACTACAGCAGTCTAACAGAAAATAATGACGTGTTTCCCCTGCATTGACACGAGCGAGGTGCGCCGTCTCGCTCAAATTCTCAGCCGCCACACAGAAATTTGCCCAAAGCATAGACTCGCTGACGAAAATCACTATTCTTCCATAGAACAGTGCTTATAATGCACCAAAATAGCTTAGAATGCACCAAATTGACCATTTTTTCAAAAATGGATCAGGAGCGATATACAGTGTATGTTAACTTTAGATACTATAATAGGTAACACAAGAGAAAAGGGGTCGAGTTGGGTATTAAGTATAGAAGAATGACGCTGTTCTGGTGTTGGGTTACATTATTTTGTGAAATTGTGTATCTATATATATATGTAAACTTGGCTGTTGCTGGGGATACACACTACACTACTGACACTGTAAGTCTACAGACTGTACTCTGTACTACTGCAATTAAGTGCAGTACTAAAGCCCGGTGGGGCTGAGTAGGGACTAGCTGTAGTAGTAGTAACTATAGCCTGAGTACGGTTGCCGCTGGCCAGCGGCAACCGTACGCGGGCTATAGTTACTAGAGCTGAGAGGGTTTATGTCACCCAGGGTACTGCCGGAACGTACCCTGGGTATGGTCCAGTATACCGGAACGTACCCTGGTACCAGAGCATATAAATCAACGTGATTTATATGCTCTGCTGGTACTATCTAATATGCCGGACCGTACCTCGCCTACTCCACTAACGAGTCTAGGGAGTCGCCTACGCCTACTCCCTAACCCTAACCATATCAGATAGTTACCAGGGTACGTTCCGGCAGTACCCTGGGGGACATAGACCCTATGAGCGTTACTAGAGCTAGGTAGGGACTACTAGTAGTAGTAGCTCCAAGAAACGGTGATACGTCGAAAGACATGTGTATTGACTTTACTCTTGCAGACTGGTCGGGCTAGACACTGTCACTATGTCACTAACTTCTAAGACTAAGACTCAGAGACATCCTTGAAGAATGTTGTTCCGTAGTGTTGCCGTTGGCACTGTTGCCACTGTTGTAGCTCTAGTACTATAGCCCGCCTTCATTAACTGCCGCAGGGCTATAGAACATTGTCAGCTCGATTTCGCTACTGCAACCTGTCACCACCTGTCCCCACGAAAAATTGATCGCAAAACACAAAATGATCGGGCTTTTTAACACTTATTTATCTACGTCAACATCTCACCTATCTTTTTGAACACTTTACACCATGTATTTATCCTTTTATTACTCAAGTCAGCATTACTGGCAATCCCGTTTGAAAATATTCTGGTGTGCGAACGCGTGACGCTACCGGTATTGTATATACATGCACCGGATATGTAAGCAAAACACATGGCAGCTATGGTGCATGTATATACAATACCGGTGACGTCACGCGTTCGCACGCAAGAATATTTTCAAACGGGATTGCCAGTAGTGCTGACTTGAGTAATAAAAGGATAAATACATGGTGTAAAGTTATGGAGTGTTCAAAAAGATAGGTGAGATGTCCATGTAGATAAATAAGTGTTAAAAAGCCCGATCATTTTGCGTTTTGCGATCAATTTTTCGTGGGAACAGGTGGTGACATGTTGCAGTAGTGAAATCGAGCTGACAATGTTCTATAACCCTGCGGCAGTTAATGAACGCGGGCTATATATAGTACTACTACTAGAGCCGCTACCACTGTTGTAGTGTTGGTGCTCAGAGAATCAGCTAACTGTCAGATTTGTTCTGCACTCACGAGAAGCAGACACATCCGGCTCCTGTTTCACATGCTTCCCATTCATTCATCATGGGTTTACCAAGGCCTGATGATACATGCATGATACTGATGTGGTGGTTACCGCAATTTGCAGTGTCCAAGTGTTTTATCAGGACTGGGAAATATTGATAGCACTTTGTCATGGTGGCTAAACTATCGTTTACATTCAGTGCCTGACCTAATTGCAGCTGAATTAGCAAACGATGCATCATGGGGTCTTCTATTCTTTCTCCACCAATCTCAGGATTTGATACTGTTTCTGCCTTCCATTGGGAATTGAAAGACAGAACAGCTTTGGGATGTTGGGTGCAGTATGCTCATCTCAAAACCGATTATTTGCTCGTTATCCCATGGCTCCAAGGCCCATGGTATCCCCCAACGACGTGGAGCCAAATGAGAGATTAGTTGTTCTTTGTAATCTGCGAACACAGCAACTCAGCATGGAATGAAGCCAGGAAGCAGTTGTTCACGCGTCAAAACCGTAAGATGGAAAACAATTCCTGCCAACGTGGGGCATGCCGTGGATACAGCATTGTGAAAAGGGCTGTTTAGCAGGCAAGGCACATCGGGTAACAGGTCACTTATAGGAAGAATCCATGAAGTTCTCATCGCCGAGATTTATGGGGCTGGGAGAGAGTGACAGATGATTCGCCCATGGCCTATGCTGGAACCACTCCTTCAAGAGGCACCAAAGCTAGTCATGAAAACTGTTAAAATGTGGATGCAAAAATCTTGTAGCAAAAAGATGCAAGTGTGTTGCATAGCAAATCTCATGTACACAGTATGCTTCTGTTCCAGGACAGTGTAACAGAGAATAAGCAACGCAAACTGAGCATATGAGTACTGCCCATGGATTCATTTAATAATAACATGGACACATCTACCATTGGATTGCTTTTACACGGCTATCGCGCAGTGGCCTTCTATTGCATGCACATGTGTCCTTCAATAGGAATCTGATGGAACGCGGTTTTGGCGGCACGAAGGTGTACGCTTCCTAAAGTGTAACAGAAATTATGACGAAGTATAGATGGCAGTTCTTTTAAGTTTTCATGCATAAATTTTTTTCACGTGTTCCTAAACCCTCTACCCGAGTTCTTTGACCGTAAAAAACATTTATATTTGTATTTGTTTAATTTGAAGGTGTTATGTTAGATAATTTCAATGTTTCCGCATCGGGTTGCCTTGAGCATAAAACATAAAAAAACAGGTAAGATACCTAGCATCCTGGTAACCGTGGCACGTATAGCCATTTTATGGCAAAGAAATGGCGTTTGTGGCAGGCCATTTTGTATTAAATTTTTTTTTGGGGGAAGATAGTTATGATAGATCACATGTGTCTATACCCCGTTTTCTATTGGGTGCATTGACTCAAAAACACAATGTATAGAGACCAAGATCATGGTACTTGGGGGCACTTACAGCGATTTATGGCAAAACTGGTTTTGTGGCGGCAATTTATGAATTGCAATTTTTTGGCCACGGGAAAGATAATATGCTTATGATATTTGACATGCCGTTTGATTGCATTTCTTTGACTATCAACAACATAGGTAATAGGCACCAAGATACATTGTAATCGAGGCACTTACAGCTGAATTTATGGACAAAACATGTCTTCTGGTGGCCATTTTTAATTTTTGATTTTTTGCGGGAAACGTTTGGAGTGACATCGTGTTTCCCCGCAATTTTTGAAATCGACATACTCAAAAACTATGCGGCCCTAGGGCAAATTTTCACAATGCTTCCTTTCCAAGAAGTGCGACACCTCAGATCACATATCCCCCCCACTAATGTATGTATGGTTTGACATTCCAGCCTACAGGTATTCACCAAGCGAAAATTCGTAAAAAACTGTAAAGAAAGGTCACGTGATCATATCTTCAACAATTTTCTAGCATAGAATACCACATATATGGCAACTAATATATCAGTTCCTAAGTTTATTTTTTGTACTCTTAAGGCCCTGTTTTTTAGGGCAAATAAATTTTCAGGCCGATCGTTTCCATGTCCGCGATTTAGGACATGCGCAGATCTCGAGTTTTCCAGTAAGCTTAACCTAGGCTTGGATCCATTATCACAAATGTTTGTTAACATGGTTAAGAAGTAATTGTGCAAAGTTTCATGCTTTATCCACAAAAGTGAACAAATCAGCTATTTTTTGGACGATAGCAGCTAGTAGAAAGAGCCGAAGTGCTCCGTTTTCCGTATCTCCTTGCCGAACTCGTGCCGCGTGCTGGCTCGCGCGAATCGAGCTGGCCGCGCTCTCGGGCGTCCACCATACATTTCCGCTACGTTAGAACGCGGAACTCATTTATTCTCCCTTAAGGAATCCATTTTGAAAGCCTTCCAATTGTTCCTTTTTTGTTAGGTTTGTTCAAAGTTTCACTATTATTTAATATGAGATGGGAGTATCGTGCACTCATATAATTCACTCTAGCTTTATTGCTGGAAATTGCCGTACTGAATTGGTTTCGGTTTAGTTGTTACTACGACAATGCCTGGAGGCATCGCCGCCACATTTGTTTCCATACTCCAAATGTACAAGGAAATGGGCGCTCTTTTCGCACTGCCACAAATTTTCCCATGTGCTAATGTACATAAAATGTGCCCGCGTCGGCTCGTCGCCGTTCCGCAAGCCAAGATGAATAATTTCGGTAATCTTCGGCTAAGCATTAGCGTTAAAATGTGGCAGGGGCATGCCGCGAGCAGATGTGGCGTTGTAAAATCCGTTCTAAAAGATCTTCGTCTTGGTCGCCAGCCATCCTGCTCCTTCCTTAAAACCTAGGATGCCAGGTAGACCTGGAATTATATTGGCCTCTCGCCGACGGCTGGTCAGTTGCAGCAAAAGACTTTATTCGGCCAAAACTTACGCGTGAAATGGCCGAGGAGTAGCGCACACCCGGGAGAATCGTGCACGGTAAAAATTGCTCCGAAAGTTTACTTTGAGCAGGCAGCTATTCCGCCACAATATTTTCCCCTATCTAAATGTGCATGCATGGCGGATGGCGCTTCGCGTCCGTTGCATCTTGGTTTTTATTACTTCGATCGGCGTAGCAGTAGGCCTATACGTATACAATATAACAAAATAAAACGCAACCTAATTGCTAATTTTAAAATGAACTGATTTTAATTAACACAAATCGATAACTTGCCACATTATTTGTTTATATTTTATAACATTGCCCAATAACAACACGCACTAGTTTATCGTTTGCATCAAAATCAGCAGTTAATAGCATTATGGTTGTTTATCGTAGTGCATATTGTCACACAAAGTCAATTATTCTATCGTTTGTTACCTATTACAGTTCCAAGAAGTTAGAATGTTTTTTAATAATATATTGATTTGTTATCAGGCTTTTCAGCAGACATATACTGCAAGTTATACAAGCATTATAACTTAGCACACATTGTTACAACTATAACAATTGTTTAAAATAATAAGAAAATAGCATTAGGCCTACTCTAATTAATTACAATTTTTTTGGGATTTAAAACGTCTCTTCTTCTATGACATTTTCGCGTTTCTATATAATACCAGGAAACGCGCTTTTCCGAAATATATTATATTTTATAATGAACCGTTTTTCAGTAGGTTACTTGCTATTAATCAACGTAGTTTTAATGTAGGTTCTAATTTAATCAAACGTACGGTAAAGCCGAATCGTCTTAATCCACTACTGGCCTAGACAACAAACAATTTTCACATCTCTTTTACCAACAATACAGCTTTTTTTGTCTTACAGTGTGGCATAGGCCTCGCGCAGCTACCGGCCGTGCGTGCATCGTTCTTCTTAAGCGTCATACCATCTCGCAATTTATGCGTAGTTCAATCTAAACGTTGACCAGTCTCTGTAAATGCCTAATGACGTCATAAAAAAATCAATGAACGCTACGAATCCTGTAGAGGTGGCATTTAGGCCCGAATTTCCACACCGATCGTCTTCGCCGTTTCGCAATCCTTCATTCCGTTATTCACTCTGGGCTGAAGTAGATGCAAGGGCGGATTTCCTTTAAAGACAGCGGAAAGTAATGCTTCCATGTCGGCGAGAACAAACTCTTGGCAGCCAGGCGGAGCACCACTGAAATCAATGTGAAATTATGTTATATATGGCTGCGAAAAATTCCGAATTGTGGATTAGTGTGAAGCATGTCATGTGCCGTAAAATAAGCGGCGGGCAAGCACGTACACACACGTCAACGCACGCACGCACGGCACTCACACACGCCACACACACACACGCAGCCGCACGCAACGCACGCCACGCACAGCACGCAACAACACACACCACACACACACACCAACAGCACACGACGCACGCACGCGACGCAGGCCACGCACACACACACAGGCCACACACACACATATATATATATATAATATATAATATATATATATATATATATATATATATATATATATATAAGGCTAGGCTCGCTAATGTATAATATCGCTTTAATATCGCAATTTTTTAAATTTTTATTTAGTTAAATATATAAGTACTGATTTATATAATTATTGCACGAAAAGATTCATCGTGAAGGCCAACGAACAGAACTGCCAGTTGTGTGCCGGCGCGCAGCTGGGCCATCCAATTACTACTTATACTGTCATAGCGCTGCCGCTAGTTCGTCGCTGCCGTTGTCGTCGTCGTCGTTCCGGTTCGCCATCTCACTTCCAATCGGAGCTGTCGCATCAATCACCGCTTCGCTCGTCCTCATAGCTGGCTGAGTCGGAGGGATGCACCGCGGTGACCCTGCGACCGCATCTCACATTACGAATTCATTCGATGGTGAAGGCCCCCGGTCCCCCGTGTTCCCCCGTTTCACAGTTGCGACGCGGGTCCCAGCCGCTGAGACACTCGCCAAGGTGTAATTAGGCCAAGCCCTGGTCCACCGCATGCGGCCACCGTCAGGCAAGGACGTATCTGACACTCGTCGATTATCTGAGTAGATTTTTACTTGTAATAAGATCGCGGTAATAAAATGGGGGGCGAAAAATGCCAGATTGAGACAAATTTTTGTTTCAAACGCAGTAGCGCGATAATTGGCTGCACAATTTGTCCGAGTACAAGCCATATAGCACAGGTTTATAGGTGTATTGTTCTTATAAGTTCCTTTCACAAAGTTCATGAAAATACGCTTGCTGGAATGCGAAGCCTCTTATAAATAGTGGTGAAAGGTTTTTAATAACGATCAAATCTACCACTAGATACCTGACTGTCGGGTGACGAAACGTAGCAATAGTGTTAACCACACTCCTGTCGCGTATCACCACTCGAGTATAATCAGATAGAGGTAAGGTAACTGTATATACTTACTATTCTCACAATTCCGGCCCGATTATCCAGAATCGCCAGACGCACGTGTACGCATCTTCTGCCGTCCTATTGTCAGAATCCCGTGCTTGACAGGGCAGACGAATAAACAGTCGTTTGCACCCTGTAGCAGCGAAAATGTCCATATATAGCTTCACACGTATGCGTATCACGCGTGTGTGCGTGCGTGTGCGTGGCACGTGTGGTGTGCGGCGCGGTTGTGCGCGTGCTGCGGTGCGTGTGCGCGCGCGCGCCCGTGTGTGCGTGCGCGCGGTGTGCGTGCTCGTGTGCGTGTGCGCGCAGCGTGTGTGTGCGTGTGCGCGCGAGCGTGTGTTGTGCGTGCTCGTGTGGCGTATGCCCCATGTGTGTGCGTGCTTCGTGTGTGTGTGTGTGCGCGCGCGCGTGTATGTGTGTGTGTGTGTGTGTGTGTGTGTGTGCGCGCGACGCGCGCAGCGCAGCGCGCGTGTGGTGTGTGTGTGTGTGTGTGTGTGTGTGTGTGTGTG